>NW_010171068.1:7353-39782 GCF_000695765.1 Mesitornis unicolor | reverse complement strand
CCATCGGTTCAGCCTGTCTAAATCTCTTTGGTTTTTTTGCTTTCAGTTTCTTTTTACTTTCTGTCTGCTTGACTTATGGGCTTTTGCCCCACTTCCATCTCTGTGATAGCCCATCTAAAGACAGACAACAGCAGCTGAGCAGCATAGCAGTGAGTATAAATAACCTGAGTTCAGTACAGCATCCAAATTTTCTCGCTATTACTGCTTTTATTTCCACAAGGGAAAAGAGTGGGTAGTGGTTTCATGTCACAGAGAGGAATCAGCACAAAGAGGTGTACTGGTAAAGGCGTTTAAGGATTAAAGTCATGTGTTCTGTTATCTAACGTTTAGTGCATACCTACAAGGACGGAGTCCAGAGCTCTGTGTTAAATCTACATGAGTGGATCTGGGTGCCTAGGATGTGGATCCTCAACCCCCAACAGCAGAGACAGTTAAAATCAATGTGGAGTGTGAGACAGCAAGATATGTTTGTAGAAGGGATATGTCTGAACTTCAACCCCTCTCTGGAGTTTTGCCAAATTAGCTGAGCCTATAATAAATCAGCTATTCATTTGGGCTCAGTACTGGAACCTTTTACCTGAACCTCTTCCAGAAATCAGGTCAAACAGCAGATTTACCAGAAGGGTAATGAGGTTGTATGGTCCCCAGCACCAGCTTTTTTAGATCTGAGTGCTTTCCTGTAAAGTGATATGGCTGCAAAGACACCCACGTTTGCCTCTGACACCGCTGACAACTCTTAGAAGAGTAAGATTACAGCTTTACTGGGTTAACGATGATGAGAATAACTCTTCAGGTTAACAGCTAGGGACTTTCCCCAGTCTTCTGCAAAGTCAAATCACCTGAAAAAGGAGGAGGGAAGCACACCACTCCTCCTCCTCTCTAACACTGCTTTTGGTTCAGCTATGTAGTTGCTGTAGAAGTGCTGGAAGCTGTGGGCTTGAATTACTCCAGGTGGAATGGCCTTCTCCCAGATCTTAAGTAAAATGAGATCTCCTCCACAGCAGGTGATTTCTTTACCTATTTAGACCTACTTAAGATGTGAAAGCACCATTGGTGTAGTTATCCATCTGATTTGTGAGACAAAATGAGATCTTGTCCTCCACCTCAGCAAAATGTACAAAGCACAAGTCTGTCCATTCTCTTGGCATTGGATGGCCATCTCAGTGGTGAATCGCTTAAGGGTACTTCTTACATGGGAAACACACCAGACTGAGGAAGGGAGTTTTATAGTTCCAGCTCAGGCATCTGCAATTTTCCACTTGACATTGCTCACTTAGGAGTTACCACTAGTGCCAGCATCAGCTTAGGGGCTGGCTCAGGAAAGGGCTATACTTTATACAATTATTTGCACCCCCATTCAAGCCTTTTTCATCACAGTAGATCCTTTTCAGTCATCCATGAATGTTGTCACACGGTTAACAACACAAACTAATACATGTAGTCATTCTTCTAATTTCTGTGTAGGATTACAATGCAGTGGAAAAATAAGAGCTAATAGAAATGCTCGAGCAGGCAAAGGGGAGTTGGGCTTTTTGCCACTTTCTCACTATAGCTCCTCCGATGCCTTGCACTTCTGCTTTTCAATAACCCCTGCTAATCCCATCACACAAATCTTCATCAGGGTCTGCCAGTCATGGTTTCAATGTGCCAGATGTGATGTTATGTTATGCCAAATGTGGCCTGAACTGAGTGCTAGTGTGACTCGCTATCAAACAGTTTTTAACTGTTTAAACAAGATTTAATTAAAAAAAAATAAAAATTAAAAAGAAATTTTAAAAAGTTGAAAAGAAAAAAAAGGGAGAGGGGCATGATTTTAGACGTGGCTGGTTTGTATGTTGGTCAGTTCTGTTAGCTTAGCTCCCTACACATGTTAAAAAGCAGAATATTTACTAACCTTTGGTTTTTACACAAGTGAACAGTGAGTGGCTTCAAATAATACTGGTGGAAAAGAGCTTGAAAAGAGGAATTTTTTTTGTGTTTGTGCACATGGATTTTTGGGGTTGTCTGGAGCAATTTCACAGAAACAAGAGCAGATTAAAGGAGGTAATGACATGTTTGTAATTTCATTCCTAAGGCTCACAGTGTCCTTGCCTCTGTCTAGTTTTCAGCCTGGAGATAAATCAAGGGCTTCAATTTCCAAATCTGTCATAGAAGCTTCACAAATAAAAATGCTGACAAAAAATATCTGCTTTTAAATGGCTACTTGCAAGCACTGACAACTAGCAGTCTACATCTTTCACCTTACAGGGAAGAGAATCAGTGTGTATTGCCAGGAAAAATGAAGAGGAGAAAGGCAGTGCTCCTAAAGTTAAAGTAATCTAAAAGTGTGACAACAATAAACCATTTACAGTCATGTTTTGAATGCTAGATGAAAAAAGATTTCAGGTGGTGTGTTAACAAAGCCTCACAGCTGCCTGGCATAGAGAAAAATGGATAAGGAGTTAGAATATGAAGTAGAGAGACCGTGTGGACAAGCAAAATTCCTTCCCACTCCCAGCTGCCCTCACAGCTGCTGTGGCTGCTCCACATGTGCTCTGCCGTGCCCACAGAGAGAGCTTGTGTGTGACTGGGGAGGAGTGGGAAATGAGCACCATGAAAACCAGCACAGATTATGCTAGTTAATGCTGAATAATTTGCTGTATCTGTTAGCTGCAGGCTTTAGCATTTGCAGGATATGAATTCAAATTAAAAGGCGGAGCTGGAGCAGTCAATAGTAATAGGTGAGCTAAGCCAGTTACTTTGCTGAAACTACGGGTGACAGAGCTGAAATGGCTGCTGGGGTGCTTTGACTGGCAGCACTGCAGAGTCCCTGAATTCCCGGAGACCTTCGCCACAGCCCTTTGCAGTGTCCCCCCACAGGGACTGTGTCTGGTGGTCATACCTATAGTGTCCTTGGCCTGGGGGACTGAATTTTTTATGAGGGTTGTAGAGCCAGATTGTGTTCTTGAATATCCCCCTATAGCCTTGATACCACCAGAGGCAGCCCCTCATGCTATGCCCAGGTTACCTGTCTCTACAACAGGTTTGGCCTGCTTCAGCCTAAAGTCAGAGAATTAAGTCAGTGTGCCGAACATGTGGGGCTCTGGTCTAAGTGCAAGATCTGAACCAATGTGGCAGAATAAATGCACCCACCCACCCACTCTTCCCAGGACAGCTCTCACTCTCTATTCCTTGCTCTTGCTCTCTATTCCCTACTAATGTGTTTACTTTTACATACTTAGTGCCTTCCAGTCAGCTTGTCTCCTTAAGGCATCTGCCCTGGAAGTCCTGAAGAGGGATGTCCAGCATTTCCCAGATCCAGGGAATGAAAGGTACATGCTCTAGACAGTTGAAGTGCCCTAGGTAAATTTATTTCATCCACAGGCATGTAATCCATATGATGTGTGGCCCCTAGGATTCACCCATGCACCTGCTGTGGGCAGGATCTGTGATGGCTGCAGTTCCTGTTCCAGTGGGAACCATGCTCATACCCTACACAGCAGACAAAGGGCCACAGTCTGCCTGGATCTGATTTTTAAGGCAGAAAAAGACAACATGTCAAGGGAAACTTGTATCTAGTGTAGCCCTACAGAAAAGAAAGGACAGGCCATAAAAAATAGAGGATGATGTTGTTTAAATGAAATAACAATTATTTGAAATGTATGAAAACTGCCCATAGGGCATAATAGCATATGAGAGCAGGGAGCTTGTATGCATGACACTGCCTTCTATTGATGAGGATATAATATCTGCTTAAGACTGTGATTATCTTCATCACTGCAGTCTTTGTCGGGTGGTTGGATTCAAAACCAGTCTAGAGAAGGTGAGTGCTCTCATTCTGCTCTTCACCACTTATGTTTCAAGGTCAAGCTGTCCCTGTGAACCTCACTATTCTAATTTTTCTTCTAGTTTTTTCACAGTTGTAAAAGGAATGGTTAGGAAAAGTTTTTACTTCTAGTAGAGGACTTGCCACCTCAGAGCCATTGAGAGACAGGGCTCAGTAAGTAGCTATCGCTGAGTTTTTATTTCAGGGAAAGTTTTAGAAAAAGAATACTTTAATCTGTAGATCTGGAAAGTAATCTGTGAATAAGGGCAGAAAGGGTTAGTATTTTTAGGACATATTATATGTTCAAAGGGCTGTGCACAGTGCTAATGCACAGCCATTAACAAATTGATCTTCAGCCCCTGTGCACAGTTAAGTAGGAAAGTTTTACAGCTGGGAAGACTGAGACAAAACGTCTTGCTTGAGGCTGCCTGGTGACAGAGCCAGCTTCAGAAGTCAGCATCTCCCCTCTCCCTGTGTCATTCCTCCAGACAGCACTGCCAAGCAGCAAAAAACCAAATCAGAGACACCTTTCCACGAGGCTTGAAAAGAATGACCATGAAATAAATATAACAGTTAAAGCAAAAGCTGGTCAAAATGGTCCCGCTGCATTTTGTGTGCCAGGGTCTGCAGAGCAAAGCCACTGATGTTTTGAACACCAAAGACATTAAATTTTATTATCAATAGCAGATCATTGCCCATCCTGGTAATCACTGTACTGTGCGTTTGATAAAAGAACGTTTGAGAACTGCTAGGCTGTTATTACGTATAATTGCTCTTTACAATGGCTGGATATCTCTAGTGAAAATGAATTGGTGATCTCCACTGTAGCAGAATCTATTAAATAATTGGAGAGCATGGCTAGTATCTTTGATGTTGAAAGGAAGAAATTCAATAAGCAGTCTCATCAGGCTTTCTAACACAGCAGAAAAAAAAGGGCTGCAGGCAGGAACATACCGACACTACAGGTCAGTGAAGGTTTATGGATTTGTGTGCCTTAGAAAGGAGGCAGAACCTAGCTGTACAGGACTGTTGAACCATTAGATACCTCAGGGGGTGTCAGAGTATTGTTGTGTAGCCTTCTAAAAATATAAATGGTAGGGCCAGACATCAAATGTTTCTTTCTTGCCCAGATTTTATGAGAATATCATGTGTCCTGAGGAGATGTCAGAACTGTACTTCAGCTGTTTTGCTACTTGACACTGGCACATTATCCTTAGAAGATTCATTCTCACATTTATTAACCCATTTCTACTTCACAGACTCACATCTTTTCATCAAAGAAGTGGTTGCTTGTCTTTGAATTAATAGCTTAGATGTATATAGTGGCCTTCATTACAAAAAAAACTTTCAGCTGCCTCTGCTAGATGGAAGACAGCTGGCAGGTACTTAGTACATTGCCCTGGGAGGAGAGTGCTTGGCTGAAGAAAGCATGAAAAAAAATCCCTATTCTCCTCTAACAAGAGGTACCCTGGGACTTTTAATGCAACCATGGGACTGGCTTTTACTGAAAAAAACACAATACACCTCATGATGCACTCTTTATCTGGAAGGCTAAAGGAAGAAAAGGGATCAAGGGGCTTTGGGGATCGAATGATACCTCCCTAATTTTCATAGTAACATTTGTGCTGGCATTAGGCTGTAGAAAGGATATTTGAAGAATAGTTGAGAAGATCAGGTTAGTTATTTCCTCTGTAAAGTCGTACAGTAAAAGAGAGCAAAGCACCCCAGCTGCAGTTAGTTAATGTTTCTGTAATGCACTGAGGGCAGTTTGTACATGATGCTGGGACAGTGTCAGTGGACTGCCCCACAACCGTGTGGTAGCCTGTTCCTGTATTACACCACATTTATCCAACCCACCTTGAGGAACCTTTAGGCCAAAGGAAATTGGTCAGGAGAAAATGTGAGCACTCTGTCTGTGGAGACTTCTCAGTCTCTAGGGCAGAAAACCAACCTCATCCGTGGTGACACAGTGAGAAAGATAGTTGCTGCCAGGATCTGTGTGCAAGAGGGTGGCTGCTGGAGGGGCCTTGGTTTCGATCTCAAATCCCTCTATCTGTCCCGAAGTTGTGTAGCACAGGCTTGGCAGCAAGCAATAAAATGGGGTCAGCCCCAGTGCGTTCATAGCCTGCAGGTTGGAAGGATTTGGACATCTATTTGTGAAGCTACTGTCCATTCTTTTTCTCGATATGGCATTGAAAATCCTCTGAACAGCATTATGTACTGTGCAAATCTATTATGCAATGTTTGCAGTAGGTCCCAAGGCATTTTACTGTTCTTAATCTGTCCATCTCACATCCATTATCTGATTGTTTCAAATGTTATAAATACAGAGTTAATTTTAAGTGCAAATTTTGCAGTTATAAGGTTTCAATTAGTAATCTTATTCAAAAGGTTCTCACTTCTAGTGAGACACATCTCCTGTATAACATGATGATCTAAGCATTTCAAGGGCTATATGAATATAAAATATCTTTTTTCTCTTTGTGTTAAACTGTGGGGGCAAAAATGTCTAGAAGAGAGACAGATTTATAGTATATAAGTTAATGCTTTTTCAGAAGTCTCAAACGAAGTTGGATTGCTGTGAAACCAGTTCTTATAAAACCTTCTCTTCCTTGTCCACCTTTTTCAAGCTTAAGCAAATTAAACGGCGAAGTCATACGCAGATCAAAGAGAATGTTAAACTGTAACTTTCTTGACTCGCTTTCTCTTTTAGGATCAGTAACTTCTCATCTCAGATGTAGTGTCTTGATTAGTTTTTTCTTACCTCTATGCTACGCTACAGTATTTCTATTAAAATTTCTTTTCAGATTCATAACTCCCCAATACAGTGAGGAGCTGAATTCACCGTGTTGTAGAAATGAAGCTTTGCTTAGAGTACATGATTAAAAAGGGCAGACAAGTACAGGAAAGCAAGCTAATCAAGCTACCAAGAGTATATCGAGCTTCAGGTATTGATCCATGGTTCAGACACTTCTTAAAGCGTCCCTTACAGGTTGTAGGGAAATGATAACAAGTAAGTATTTTTGAACCAGCTTCCAAGATATCCCAGTATTTTTGCACTTGAGGTTTACTGGTGCATGCTAAGCCACAACAGGGCAGATAATTTTTGCTAGAGCATGGCTGTGGATGGATTTGGGATTCAGAACTTGCAGTTCTTGAGGGTTTAGGGTTTAAATCTCTTCTTCTGTAAGTCAGAGTATGAGCTGAATGCAGACCTGGAAATCAGGGTGTTTATATATGTTCTGCCTGTCTGGACATGAGCTGTTGTTGTGTTGGGCTGCCCAGTTGCTTTGAGGCAGCCGTCCTTGCTCCTGTGCACAGCATTCCAGCTACTCTCTGAACAGTATGTCCCACTTGCAGGTCTTCTTTTTTCTTTTTCTTTTTTTCAGTTGCCTCTGCTGTGTCTTTTAATTGAAAGAAAAGATGACCTTTATTTTTAAATTTGTACTTATATGTGTGTTTTTCCTTAGATGACAAATAATGGATTTTTGCTTCTGAATTCCAATTTATGAAAACTATAAACTGGACTTTGGTTCCCAAATTACCCGTGCCACCTCAGTGTCATGAAGTGCTCAAAGGTCTCTGGCCTGGGGTCCTCCCAGAATGAGAGACAAACTCCCAGCAGCCCTGAAGTGCAGGCTTCAGCCTTCCTTCTGCAAGTCCCTGCAGGAGGCATGCAGTTAAGAGCACGGCAGAGGAAAAGGAGCCTCACTCGTGCACCACAGAGCTCTGCGGTTCTTGTACTGCGGTAGGCTAGGAGCCACGTGGCAATTGCCACTTACAACAAGCCTGAACGCCTCCATATTATAGTGACGAGAACACTGCAGCGCGATTAAAGCTGTTTTTTGCTTGCTCCTGCACCTCAGCTGAATGTGGCTATTTTGCCACAATAGCAGACCAAAGCCCTTGCAATACATGGGCTTATGGAAACAATAAGCTAGTGTAAAATGGCTTTTCCTTCCTTGAAAAAGAAAATCACCAAGCAAAAATTATTTGAATAGTTTCTTAGAGGTACCTTCTGTAAAATCTATGCTTTCTGTATTTCAGATAATGCTTTTCATCTCATCAGCACTTCAGTGCAAAGACCATCAAGGTTTTAAATTGGCTCATTTTATGTTTATGAAGACTTTCTATATTTTTTAAAAAGTTGTCAATTAGAAAGCTTACTGGTATATTCTGATACTTCAAAAGCAGCAGAGAAAGATGTATGTTTCAGATAGTCAGGACTCCTGGGGTGAGTTGGGTTTAATATTTTGACAGAGAGAAGTTCCATTAACTTCACATAATTAGCACCAAAGAAAGATTTTTCTTTATTTATTAAAAAGCTTAACATTATATTGCATTAAACATCAAGATTGAATTTGGTCTTTTTTTTTTTCCTGAAGACATCAGTTTTATATTTAGAGTCTTGAATGGATAGTCTTTGCCATACTCTGGTGTTGCAAAGTTAATACACACCCCCAACTAACCACAGAGTATCTTGTTTTCCACTTTGGTGTTGGGACTTTATTATAATAATTTTTAATTTTCAGTTTATTTTATAATTTGAAGGACATCATCATATATGTGAGAATCCTAATTAAAAGTCATTGGATTTTTTTATATAATGTTAGCACACAAAAATGGAAGCTAAAGCAGATTCATAACTCTGTCAAGACAATTTTATGAAAATGAACAACACAAGCTAACTTTGATCTGCTTCCCAAATGTCATGTAACCAGTCCTATGCCAGTAATGTAGTCCATTGGAGCAGAAAACATGGAGCTGGAATATTATGGGCTCAGCTGATTCGTAGTTCATGGGCACAGTAACCTTAGCTGTTCTTCTAGCTGCCATAAAGTGGTCCCATAGCTCCTACAAATTAACCAGTCAGGGTGGGAAATGCTTGGTCCTTTGAATGATTCAAGATAAAGGAAACTAGAGAGGCAACTTTAAGCCCCAAGCAATTTAGAATCTGATTTTAGAAGAATATGATACAGGATAAGAGCAAAATTGTAAGATAGGGTGTGATACTGACAGCATTTAGAGCACTACTGTCAATCTTAGTGAAATGTAGGTTGTATAGAGGGATTTGAAGGAAGAGAATGAGAGTGCTTTGCTGACAAGAGAAGGATTTTTTTTTAAGTATGAGAACTTTTACTTTGAAGAGGATAGCAAGTTTAGAGAAGGAATAGACAGAAAAAAGAAAGATGTATGAACAGTGGTATTATGCTGATGCTAGTATCTACAGTGTTTAAGAAATAATGAGTGTAATGGCATATGTGAAAATTCTTTTGAAAAGTATTGCAGGGTAAAATAACAATGTATTTTTCATGGTTAGTGGTTTCCAAACCCTACTCTTTGCCCCAGAGTTTCCTTTAATTTGTGACAGAATTAGCTATTGCCCTGACTGTATTTGGAGTTTAAGTAGTATTTGTTCATTATTTTCTCTGTTTAAAAAGGGAAAGAATAAGGAAAAAAGTAAAGGCATTTTGGAAATAATTTTAGATTTGTATTTTCAAACTAGTTAAGCACAGTACTGCATAAAAGTGGCATGCTGTTACTTGTCCACTTAATCTAATTACCATACGTGCTTGTTTTACTGATCAAAATTAAATTCTTTCAGAATGAGTCTGTAAAATAAGTAGCAAGACAGAGAGCAAACTATGTCTTTATCATATTCTTGTATCAGAACACTGAGTAGTTCTTTACTTGTTTCTTTATTTAAAAAGTCTCTTCTTCACAGAATCACAGGATATTAGGAGTTGGAAGGGACCTTGAAAGATCATCCAGTCCAACCTGGCTGCCAGAGCAGGATCACCTAGACTGGGTCACACAGGAACGGATTCAGGTTGGTTTTGAATGTCTCCAGAGAAGGAGACTCCACAACTTCTCTGGGCAGCCTGGTCCAGTGCTCCGTAACCCTTACAGTAAAAAAGTTTTTCCTCATGTTCAGATTGAACCTCCTATGCTCCAGCTTGCACCCATGCCCCATGTCCTGTCATTGGCTGTCACTGAGAAGAGCCTGGCTCCTTCCTCCTGACACTCGCCCTTTACAAATTTATAAACATTAATGAAGTCACTCCTCAGTCTCCTCTTCTCCAAGCTAAAAGTAAGTGCTCAGTTGCACTTACTCATGTTTACAGTGATCCTCAGCCATATTACCTGCAACAATGCAAAAATAGAAGTAGCACAAGTGAGCTAGAAATATTTCTGACCTGGTTAAGTTGAATGGGGAATCCTTTTGAGAGAAGAGTGGAGCTCTGGAAAGTCAGCTTTACAAGTCGCAGTCAGTCCTAGGTGGTTGCGTTGACAGTGTCTCATTCTGTCTTTTTTGTACATAATGCCTAGCCCTTTCCCCGTTTGCTCAGGGAGAAATTCGTTCTTGTTGCTGTCTTGTCTCCTCCAGCCCAAGTTGTTTACATTTGGGTACTGATTCATGCTATTAAAGCCTAATAAAATGTTTTCGTTTGATAGATATGGTTGAAAGCCAGGAGCAACAGACACACGTAAACTGTGAGAGTTTAGGACTCAGTGTCCTGTTAAGGATGTCTGTCTGCACATCACAGCTCTGCAGACCCTCTTGGCTGTTTCTGGTAGACTGGTGTAATGAAAAATGAGGCCAAAGCTTTGCTACTCAAGTCAAATGTGTGTGCTGCTGTTCTATGTTCCTAAGACAAACATTGTATCTTGATAGCATATAACAGCAAGAGCTATTTTCAGTTACTCAGCTGTTTCTGTTCAGGGTTAGAGGACTGCAGAGCAAGCCCAGGCAGTAGTAAACTTCTAGGGAATACAAATAACTTAATCAAGGCTGTTTCCTGCCTGACGAGTGTAGTAGCTAATGCAGAACAAAGACCGGCATGAAAACCCTGGATTCCTCACTTCTTTAGGGGAAAATAGGATGCAAACATGTGACAATAGGAACATTCTGTTAATTTTGCAGCGATACAAAAGTTCATCTCCAAAAAGAACTATCAAGACAAAAAGTGGGAGCCCAACTTGTTTTGAAGACCCAAACTTCATAGAGTTTAAAGCGATGGATGTTTTGCAGCTTTCTTGCAGTGATTTCTGCTAGTATGTCGTACTGATCACTCTGATCTAATAGCTACCTGACCCTCGGTGTCTCAATCCACCTGTGCACAGGCATGTGAATACTAAGATTTTACTCAATCTTCAGCTGTTGTTCCTTATTAATTTCTTCTTGTGACTTTGATACTGTAAAGATCAATCTGCTTTCATTCATTTCTGTGTCTTAGAAGATTCTTTATTTTTGAGGCTAGACATTTTAGATATGGGTGAAACTTCTATGTGCAGGTGTAAGCTTGAAGAGCAGTCAAGTTTTTAAGCAGGCATGTTCTCTTGCCTCCTAGATTAAGAAAGATGTAACAGCACAGCAAAGAGAAAAAAAAGTAAGTTTATGTGCAAAACTTCCCAGTGCTTCTGACCTTAGAAAAGAGAACAGGTCAATTAATACAGTTCAACATTTTTTTTTATTGCATCCATTTATTTTCCCTAGTCCTAAATGGATGTTTAGGTACTTTTTCTTAGTTTTGCCCCTGAATGTGAGGAATAGTCCACTGAGACCTTGAAACGTGAAAAACATTGTCTTTAAGAATTTAATTAAATTTATCAGTTACTCCTTTGAATCAAGAGTATATAATGACTTTCTGTATCAGTCCTTTGTAATCTGTAAATTGTCCCCTTTCTTTTCTCTTCTTTTTCCTCAAATTATTTTAATTCTTCTAAGTTCTCTTCTTAGCAATGCTGACTGTGCTTGCAATTTCTTCCTAATAAATTGGCCTAGCTACATAATTAATCTTCACTTTCTCTGCAAGGGGCGCTATCTCCCAGCAATGACTTGAATTTCGAATTTTTTTTTCTTTGCAAAGAAATGGCAGGCTAAATCAAATAACTGATACACTTTAAGCATATTCACCTCTCCTCAGCTGTCAATTTATAGTCTGGAGCCCTGTGGTGGGTAAATGGGCAGGATTGCCTTCTTCCCAGTGGGATGCTCAGAGCCAGCTGTGGCTACACTTGACCTTGTTGAAATTCCTGTGGTTCTCACAGGCCCACCTCTCAAGCCTGTTAAGGTCCCTCTGGATGACATCCCTTCCTTCCAGTGTGTCAGCTGCACCACCCAGCTTGGTGCCATCAGCAAACTTGCTGAGGGTGCACTCAGTCCTGCTGTTTGTGTCACCGACAAAGACATTAAACAGTGTCAGTCCCAATACCAACCCCTATGAAAGACCACTCATCATTGAACCCCAGCTCCCACTTGGACAGATTGCAAGTCTTCGAGTGTGACCATCCAGCCAATTCCTTATCCACCGAGTGGTCCATTCATCAAATCCATGACTCCAAGGGCAGAGTACTGTTTATTTCTCCCCCCCAACCCTGACCCCTTGACTCTAAGTATTTTATGCCAACTTGTGTCTCAGGTTCAGCCAACTCCTAACCAAGAGCCTAGCGATTAGGGCATTTCTTTTAGAGAAACAGCAGAATACTTTGTTGTGCTTGCTTTCTTTTAGAAAGAAGGTATGGAAGCATTCCTTTTGTGAATGTTTTAGCCACTAGACTAGTGTGTATCTCCTTCCTTTCCCCTTATTTTAGTAGAGAAAATGGAGGCTACCTGTTTGTTTGGGTTTTGGGGAGTTTTGGGGTTTTTTGAGGGGTTTGGTTTTGTTTGTTTTGCTTGTGTTTTGTTTGTGTGTGGTTTTTGTTTGGTTTTGTTTGGGTTTGGTTTGGTTTGGTTTGTTAGGAGGGTTTTTTGGGGTTTTTTGTGGGTGGTTTTTTGGGGGGGGGTATTTGTTTTTGGTTTTGGTTTTGTTTTTTTCCTTTCTGAAGGCTTCCTAGCAGCATAGACAAAACTGAGTATTGCCCAATCCAAGATTCCAAGAAAGAAAGATGTCTGTTATATGGTGTTGTCATGTTCCATGCCTTCTCTGTGTCTCTCTTAACCACCACTGACCTCCTGGCATTGAACAGGAACTTGTAGACTTTATTTTTCCTATCACATTTGTGTCCTTGCATGAAGTATCTTCAGTCCAGGTTAGTGTTTCCCAGTTAGGACACTTTCTTGGGACTGCATCACCTTTTTCATAGCGACCTGTCCTCCTGCTTCTCTCCAGTCCACTCAGTGATTGCAATGCTGATTTTCTTTGGATTCTTCTTGGATTTTTCTTTGGATTTTCATGCAGGGGGCATAAGGACAATCTGCCTTTGACCTGGGTGATGATGGGATAGACCTGCAAAACCACAACAGAGGATGGAGGGAGGGGTTTCTAAGTGCAGAGAGAAAAGACTAGAGGCAGTCTGGGCATGCAGGACTGTGGCTGCTTACTTTGGAACTGGGGAGCTTGCTCAGCTGTTTGGCAAAGGACATCATTAGAAGGAGTTGCTGAAAACAAAAAATGTGCAAAATTAGTGCTTGGGCAGTTTAAAAAGTATGATCTTTATGTATATAGAGGCCTGCAAGTTTAGGTGATTTTCTGAGGTCTGAATTTCAGGGCTGCAATTTGAGAACTTCAAGGATGATGTTTTATTTTCATTTGACTCATAAGGGTTTTCTCTCTTCCCAGTAATTAATTTATGTATGTATTTATATTTGACACTTCGAATGGTATATCTGGCCTTACAAACTATTTTTTTTTCTGCCTATAAAGGTCGTTGCTCTTTTTAGTTCTTGAGTCTTCATAGATTCATGTCACTTTGAGGATAGCATTGTGGATAGCATTGTGCTAATTGTAAAAACAGAACTATAGTAAAAGCGATGCGAAGTCTTAATAAAAAGCATTCCCTTTTTAACGTCTTTTTGAGGTTTAGTTAGTTTTATTTTATAAGAGTGAAAAGAAGTGCAGGGATTTTTGAGTAAACATGCTGTTAAGCTCCTACAGCTTAAGAATATCTCTGATGTTTACTGTGTGGACCGATCTGTTCTGGCAGCTCTAATTCCCAAGTTGTAGGGTATTTCTGCTTTACCCTTTGGAGAAAAAGCTAGGGTATAAAGGCTTACTTCTTGTGTATGGTCAGTAAATATCAATTAAAATTATTCTTCAAGATTGTTGACATCTGTTGTACACCCTTGACAACCAGATTGACTTGAAAGACTGAAATAGCTCCTGAGCAACTGTTAAATTCCATTGTATCAATGACCTGTGAACTAAACAGAAGTTGTCTGATAGACTGTAGCTTGCTTTGAAGAAGCCATCATGGGTCATTGGGTCAAAAATGGCCCTTTAAGAAGTGGCTTAAGTATAAATTCACACCATCACAAAATGAAATTTTAATAGCCTCAGGGCTATCTGGATTCTATTTCAAAACTTCAAATGTTTTTCAGAGTGTAAATCCTTAGAGGTGGAGCTCAGGCTTAATATGTGTCTGTAAAGCACCCGGCATATCTACAGATGAATATTCACCATCCACTCTGATGCCATACCAGTGTACATGCTGCATCTACTCAGAATAAGAGGGACCAGTCCCTCACCCCAAGATGGTATGGTACTCACCAGTTCACATCCAGACTGCACAAGCAGATTGGCCAAATCTGCACTTAAGTGGTCCTTGAACCTGGATCCCCAAGTCTGCCTTCTTATGAAATAGTTTGTGCTGTTTTCTCAGTTTGAAACATCTTATCCCATCAAGGATTTAGTTGCAGACAAGCAGAGTGGTTTTCCTTTGCCATGAACTTTCCAGGTTAGTAATAAATAAGTGTGTAGAGAAAGGAATCCAGATTCTCTGAAGTTTCATCTATGTCATCTCTGGCACTGGGATGGAGAAGGGCAGCTGAAATAGTCAAAACAGCTAGAAAACAAGCAGTTTGGATGATCAGAGTCCAATGCCTAAACTCACTTCCTGGTCCTTTTCTTGTGAACGATGGAGCCACAGCTACGTGTCTCTTCGTGCCATCCCTCCTGCCTGTACTGTAGCAGCCATAAACTTCTCTTCAGAAGTCTGCATTTTCACAGCTTTTTTTGTGTGTGTGGTTTTGGTTTTGGTTTTTTTTCCTCTAAACTAGTGAGTGTCTGCTGTCATATTCTCTCCACACCTGGCCTATTGCATTTTGAGCCAGCTAATAAAATCCCTATTCAGGTCTCTCTTGGGAAGGTGTAGGAAGGAAACAGCTGGCTGTAACAGATAGTGCTTTGCATGCTTCTGAAAAGTGATAAGTATTACAGAGGTACAAGACTTGTATGAAAAATATCACAAATTGGACGCAAAATTTTCACTAAATGCAGATAGCAAAAAGAATTTTACTTTTGGGTGTTGAAACAGTCCTTTAGATATACAGAACAAGCTAGTGGTGGGCTTCTTTGAAAACTGGCGGCAGGCCTTTGTGGCAATCATTGCCATAATACCAGGAACTTCATGCCCATGCTGCAATAGCAGACCTAAGACATAGTAAAATATATTTATGAATCAGATTCCTCCCCTCCCCAACAAGAGTTGGGAATTCTTTCTGCTTTGTTACCTGTCATTCTTGTCTGTCCTGGAATCAACTGGGTGGACAAGTGTGTATGTAAGGGTAGTGAAGAGATTGCACCTGCAGCAGGTCAGTAGGAATTTAAATTATTTCTGTTGTCTTTGATTCAGACACTTGAGCTGGGCTTTCTTTCCCTCTGCTACTTGTAGCTTGTACTGGCTATAGAGAATGCACTTCCATGCTTAACTGTTCTGAAAAGGAATTTCTTGTTCCAGGCTGGAAGAAGAATTGTCAAAAATATCATAGTTATTTATTCCCAGATAAATTGCTGTGAATTAGTGGAAAAAAAAGTCAGTAAGATTAATAGTCTTTATTACCCACTCTAATTAATAACCACGGGGAAGTTTTCCCTAGCTACTTGCACAAATTGTATTTTTGAAGTACAGAAGATCTCCCTGTAACACTAATTGGTTAAGAGTTTATGCATCTAGAGTTGCTCATCCTTGGACTATAATGAGGTTGCATCTGTGTGTCGATGAAAAGTGGAGCAAGCATTTCCTTTTTTTAGTAGATCCACATAAAGCTGATAAATGGTGAGTGATTTGCTTATGAAAAATATCCTGAAGTATGACAACTGCCAAGCAAAACTTTCTCTTATCAAGTCCTGTGGAGAAATCTGAGGGACAATGAATACTTGTTTTTGTTTATGACAATGCAATAAAAAGGAAGCTGCTGAATACCAAGAACAATTTTCTTCAGAAGATATATAGAGAAAGCTGACAAATGCCAAATGGATTTTTCTGTAATAATGAGGAGAAAGCTAACAGCTACAGCATAGATGTTTTGCCCTATGCTTATTAAAATTTATGGAGGAGAAACTAGTTGTTCACTTGTGGAAAATCAGTCAATGGGCCAAAGATATTTGCATGATTATGAATACTCTTGAGCATGTGGTGTTAGTATACATTGCTTGGTTAGTCTATCTTGCCTAGCTGATCATTTGCCAAAAGAAGAGATGCAACTGTGTTTGTTCTTGGTTATGCAGAGTTATTCTATGAGCACCTCACAACAAAGCCATTTTATTAGCAGATACTACTTGCTGCTTGGCTGAGTCAGAGCTCCTAGCTGAATTACAGCAAAAAATGTTTATTTATATTGGATTTATGCAGCTTCGTTTAACTGATAATGTTCAGAGAGTTTGATGGGGGTGGAATGGGATAGAAAAAAGATTTCCCAGAAATGGTTAGAACTCTGTCACTGTGGGTTTGACACTGAAAAATCTTGCATGAATCTCTGGTATTAAAAGCACTGCAATGCAGAGATGTGTCAGACGAGAAACAAGGATTGCTAAAGATGAAAGGGCATGATAGGAAGTTGAGTCCTGCCTGCAGTGCCCCTCCTTGCCTTCATCCCTTGGAGCAGAGTAGATTTGATTTCCCTGGTCCACGGTAGATCTGTGACTTGAGGGAAGGCATTAAGTGATTTAAGAGTTGAGGCTTATTCCTTTCTGGGTAACATTTACTACTTAATTCTGGGTTTTCTGCTAGAAGTCTTTTATCTTTTGGTTGCTCACAACCTATTTGGGATGATGAGGGAGGCTATTGTTTCCATTTGCTCACTTTTTACTTTCTGTGTTGGGAAGAGGCTAGGGTGGGTGGCAAGCGCCTGCTGCTAGCTCTGGCCTAATTGCAATGCCTTGTGTTGCCAGGATGGTTTTTGGAGGGAGAGTGGGAGGCTATTTCACCCCAGCGAGCAGCAAGGCTGCCTGGAGGCAGATGGACCAAGCAGGGAGCAGAGGAAGAAAGTAGAATAAGGCAAAGAGATTGCTTAGGGAATCAGAAGCACTGTTGTGCTAACAGCCCAGCCCAGGCTTGTCCCAGTGGGTAAAAGTCAAGAATAAAATGACTTGCTAACCAGTCTCTTGCTGGCAGATCTGAGCTGTTAGAGCCAGTGTTTGCTTTGAAAAAAAATTTTGTTAGCACTTGCTTTTAAGAAAAGAGGCATTCGTACCTCAAACTTTGGTTAAATAAGACTAGCAGCACAGAAGCATTTAAACTCTTTCAGACATAGAAAGGGCACTTTTTAATTGATTTTTTAATTTATTTATCTCTTAATGCATTTGTGATACTCTATTAATTTTTGTTTCAGTTAAACCAAATGGAGAGCACATGGATTCCTCCACAGTTCAGCAACACCTTCCAGGACCCCCTTTTTTTTTTTTTTTAAAGCCACTTTTCCAAATTTTTCCAGCCCTGCACAGAACTTAAACAGAGAAAAGGAGAATGGGAAATGCCATATAATAATCTTCTAAAAGCAAAGGCAAATATCTTCTCTTGGTTCCCGTGCGAGCTCTGCTTGCTAAGTCAGGATGATCCTGTTCCAGAGCAAAGTATCTCTGCCACTTACTTTCATGCAGGGCTTGTATCCTCTTTATTTCAGATAGCTAATCATGCTGTGTAGCCAGGGAAGGGATGTGTCTTGTGTTGTGGCTCAGCTGTCTGATGATACAGTAGTGTCTACCATTCAGATGTAAAATCTGCAAGAACAATGGTTATAATAGTGTTTGATCACAATTTGGTCATAAAATATGGATTGCATAACTAAAACAAGTAGATCACAGCTCTGCTTTTCAGACAGAGACTCAGATGCTCTTAAATGTGCATTGGCTTGACATGTATCTGTTTCTTTTTTGTCTTGCTAAAAACTAGATCACTTATATAAGGCATGGCATAGCCCACAGCACATCCCTTTGCCATTGTAATGCAGATTTTCAAAGTCATCATGATACTATTCCAGGAAGGTCATGTGTTGTGACTGTAGCCTTCACCAGTCTGCCCTCCTAATTGCTGCTATGCCACAAGCTAATTCATGAAGAAGGCTTGCAATCAGAGCCAGCTTTCTTGGAGGAACTGAGTTAAGGAGGAGAGGGCTTTGTGTCCTTCACTGTCAGAAGGTGGTGCCTGTGGAGTGTCTGGAAGTGGTGATGGCCTGGTGTCACTCTACTGCCCAGACCTGTTTAGAGCAGCTCCTGCTATAGTTGTTGGAGGCTCCATGACTGTGCTTCCAGTATGCGAGAGCTACAGTTAAAACAGATGTTTCTTCTAACATGCTCTACACTGTACTTTTAGCTTATTCTGTCCTACCACCTTCCTGTTGCAGCATGATAGCCCTGAGTTAACATCTAAGAATGTAAACTAGAGTGACTTCTTTTAAGAAGAAAATCAGCATGCATCTTCCCATCCTGCAAAATCATGTACCACCTAATGGTCCTCAAGGGCATAATCCTTTCCTAAAAGCACCTATTTCACTTGGTTCTCTTTCATATATACTAAAAGGGGCACTTCTGTGCAGAGTTCTTATGGATAATTCGCTTTCCATTTTTGGTTTAGAAGTTGTCTTAAAATTTGAAGGCAAAGAGTTTTTTTTGTCTCACCTGTGAGGAGAATTTGAATTTCTTCTAGAAGAAACTGCATCCACTGGATTGGGGTCACTTCTATTTTATTATTCTCTCATCCATGCCTGTGCAAAAGCACATAAAAAGAACTGCATTAGGAGAAACCTGTAATCCAAGTCCCATCACAGAAATCCTCACTGAGTCAACCTCATTCTAGGCAGCTCCTGGTATTTGACCGTTTATTTCCTTTATTCTTCCCCCTGAAATAACACATAATGGATGCACCTGTCCAGTCATGCAGAGAAAATGAGGACACTACATGTAAGTTAAGTAATGACTCTCTAGCCCTAAATGTTTCCCCCAGCACTTTGGTCCCCAGCATGTAGTGGTACATATTTTTTGTCTCTTTCTGTTGAAGCAAGACTCAATTTAATTCTCTCCGAAGTGTCAACTGCTGTGATTGCTTTATTACAGTCTTATGCCACTCATAGCTTATCAGATTTTAAATTACCATATAAATCTACATAGTTAGACAATACAAGAAATGTATCATTTTAAATGTATCTAATCTCATTTTCAAAGTTAGATAAGAAACAATCAACACTTTAGAATGAAAGTGATACCCCTAAGCTAGAAAATGGGAACCTAACAAAATTATCTATACTAATCATCATTAACTAGAATAATACTTGCAAAACAAAAAATACTTGTGTAATTAATTGTAACACATAGGAGGTGAAAAGAATATGACAAAAAAAATAAATCCCAGATTACACATTGTTTACTAACTCTGGAACATGGTAATATGATGGATTGCTAATTATAGATATGCTAATATTGCTTAAGTTTTAGCAGAATAATTGTAGTGTACTGCATGTATTATAGTGTGATACGCATGGCATAACCTCTGTGAATTTGAACACACAAAGTGGAGAAAAAAAATTAAGTTAGCAACAGTGTTTGGCTGGAAACCTGTATACAATTACCTTGTGGTCAGTGAAAAGAAAGTCTGCTGCAAGTATGGACCTGGGAGTAATGTTTTATTAATATATGGGAGGAAGACAGTTTGGAAGAAACTTTTGCCTGCTTTGGGAGGGCAACTTTGGCAGGAGTTGAAGCGGGAATACCATACCAAAGAAACAAATCAGGAAGACTTGTTTTGAATTTTATTAGTTGTTTGAAAGCAAGCTCTCAAAAGTCCCATTACTGAGAAAGTGTTTGGTCTGACTCCTTAGGCAAGCAAGGAAAACAGAGATAAGCAGGCCTCAGACAAGAGTGGCCAAGAGCCATACAGTAAGCATGACTTGGGCTGTGTAGACCTGGGTCTTAGAAGTTAAGTCTCTGAGGACTAGAAGGTACACTGACCAAAGATGTGGTCACCTAGTGAAAGCTTGACCTCCTGTGATCTGAGCAGCATGTTTCGCAGGTGGAGCTTCTGCAGAAGCAGCCACCCCATGGCATTGGCATTCTGCTGCCTTATGCACTCGCTCATAACTGTGGTGCTCAGGGAGCATTTCAAGCTGTTTTTCTATTAACTCCTGTTCCGAACACACAATGAGGAGATTGCAGTGCTTCCTCAACTGTTTTCAGGCTTTTGCTGGGTTGAATCTGATTGTTAAATATTCAGTGTGTGTCCTGGACTGCAAGCTTTCCTTTTGTTAAAAGGACTGTTTGACTACGTGAATAAGAATTGACATGAGTAATTGAAGCTTAAAATAATGTGACTTGGCTCAATACATATGAAATGAAATATAAGTAGACTGAAACGAATGGGTCTTCTGAGGAGAGCCGGTAGTGCTGCCCATCAGTCGGATGGATGGCTTTGTGCTAGAAAAGCCTGTCTTCACCTGCATATAACTCTGACTTTAGGAGTCATACTGAAGGTTTCTAAGACCCGCATCTGCTTTACAATGATTAATGTGTGGGTGTGTGTTTGCATTTAAATGTTTCAAATTATATATATTGTTCCTGAAAGGAAAACCACAGGATTATCCTCTGGATAAGTTAAATTTGAACCCCTCACTCGGAAGCTACAGAACCCATATTTTAAGGGGAAAAAACCTTCCATGTTCACTCAGGGGAAATATCCAAATTCCGTGGCTGAGGCTCCAGAAAAGATCAGGTTGTGGTCAGATGGCTGCCTTTTGAGCCTTGGAACCTGAAGCTGCAGGAGGCAGTGCCTGGGCTGATTGCTCTCTGTTGACTGCTGCCCTTGCCAAGCCCAGCTGAGCAGTCTATGTGCAGAGGTTCAGGCCTCAGAGCAGAGAATTCTGGAGTGTCTTTTGGTGACCCACAGGTGTTGGCAGGGAGAGAGTAGCCTCCCTGTGTGGGAGGAGAGATGGAAATGGGAGTGCCAGGATCTTGGACGTTTGCTTCACACTCAGGTGACTATGGAGGCTGTACTGGGCAAAAGCAGCTTGCTCTTCCCCTCTTCTCCCAGTGCAGTCTCTGCTTGAGCAAAGGACATTACCAAAAAATTCTGAAAAAAGTACTCACAAGAGTAGCACAGTCCAGTTTCTCTACAAGTCTCTTTATCTGTTCTCTTTTCATGTTAATATCCATTTCTTGAAGACAAGCAAAGATATCTTAAAATCTTATAAAGCAGAGTTCTAAGAAGTTTTCTATTGTACTCTTTTTCCAAAATAAGGAGAGCTGTAATTTTTTTTCCTTATTTTTTTATTTCCCATCTTCCCCAGTAGAAATTCTGTGTATAATTTGCTATTTTACAAAAATAATTCTGGCTGACTCCGTCCATTTTTTTTACTTATGATTATGCATTTTGTTGGAAAACACAAACCTACTACAAAGTGAACAGGAAGCTGGGCACTTTTTACTTTGATGGTAGTTCTGCTTTTCGGAAAACTTACAGAACATGAACTCAATCTGTCTTGCATGCAAAATTCAGTGCAAAATAGGTGTAAACTTGTATAAAATTTCTACTGAAACCTAGTAGAGCTTATGAACTGCAAACTGGTCAGCATAGACTCTTTTCTCTAAATATCAAAGTTGATTAAACATTCTCAGATGCAAAATGAGACAGGTATACACTGTCTAACAGAAATTATAAGTTATAAAAGTGATGGTGTGAGCAGAATAAAATAGGATAATTTCCCATTTTCAAATAAGAATTTAGCATGTCTTCCATTTGACACCTGATAAACATTTCATTCACATCTTGTTCACCATCTCTTTGGTTGTCATGGATCATCAGATTTTGTTCTTGTTGATTTTTGAGTTGGTTGTCTTTGTCCCCCTTTCTGACTAGTTCAGATAACCAGTCTCAGAACTTAAGAGACGAAGAAAACTGAGGAAATATATTGCTCTAGTTGCTTCTATTATGTATTATGACAGTTCTTCTTTCTGATACTCATTTTCCTTCTGACACCTTATCAGATTACTGCAACTTATTTTTAGGCTGGGAAATTGAATGAAAAGTTGAAGCTAGTGCATGAAGTAGGCCTGCTTTATTGATAGTAGATGGAAGAGACACTTGCTGCGCTATAAATAATGTGAGAAGCCTCCAGTGCAAAGATACTTTCTAGCCTGTCAGACCCCAGCCTATAATGTTGCCTGGAGTTATTCCGTCCCAGGTACAGAAGTTTCCTTGTGTCCTTGTTGAACCCCTTGAGTTTTCCTGCCAGCCCTTTCTCCCACCTTGTCACAGTGTCAGGCCTGCACTTCTCCTGCTGCCACCCAGTGCCATCCACAAACTGTTTGAGGGGTCAGTCCCCTCTGTCATCAAGCTCACAGATGTGCACACTATCAAATCCTAAGATATACTAGTCATTAAAAACCAGAAGTTACGACTGGCAATTAGTCTTCAAACTGACTCTAGAAGTCCAGCCAGTCCAGCCACCTCATAGACCACCCGTTCAGTCCCAATCATTCTAAGTAATCTGCCAGGTGGTACTGGTGAAAGTCTTTAGAAACTGAAAGTATATTACATACTCTGGTGTGCCCTGGATCACAAAGCTAGTAGTTTCATCATAGTAGGTAATCACGCTGCTCAAGTGCAATTTTGTAAATCTGTGCTGACTGTTCCAAATCACCTCTCTGTCCTTCACATGCATAAAAGTGTCTTTCATGAGGACTTGTCAAATAAATAATTTCCACAGAGATTTAAGAGTGCCTTAATGGGTTGTAGTTCTCTTGATCCTGTTCGTGCTGTTCTGATTTTTTTTTTTAAATTTTTTTTTAAGATTGCAGTTACATTTGCCTTTTTTTAGTCACTGGGGCCACGTGAGTCAGCACAGCCTTTTGAAGATTAGATAGAGAGTGGCCTTATGGTCATACCAGCCAGCATGCTTTGGTATGCTTTGTCCGGTTCCATGGACCAGTATATATTTGGCTTACTCAAGTATCTTATAATTTGATTCTTCTTTGTCTGGTAGTTCCTGTCTATCCCAGCTAACACTGAGCCTGAGAGAAGACCTCCTCAGTAAAGACTGATGCAAAGGAGTAAGTATCCTGGCCTTGTCCATGGTTTTCATATATAGGTCACACTGACTCTGAAAGCAAGCCTACGGAGATCCTTTCTGGCAAAAAAACTGTTCAAAGACTGGTAATATTAGAGTAAAGAAATTCTATCCCATTGCTTGTGTCTATTTTATTCATTAGGCAGGGAACTTTTTGTGCCTTGTATGAAACATGCATGACTTAAAACCCCACAGCAATCAAACACCAACTTCAGCAAGACTTTTCTCCTCAAGTCTCCTCCTGACCTTCATGTATCTAAATGAGTAATACTTTAATTTTCCTACCCCACTGTTCTTAATACACTTCCCCCCACACCATTTATTTATGAATTTAGTTAGTTAGTTAGTTGGTGTTAGATCTCTGGTCTTTCAGAAACACAGAAATATGTAGCAATGGCATCAGGAGCTCAGGAAGTAGAAGAGTGAGATCATTCTGTGGAGTATTGTTCTGTGCTGCTCAGGTGAAGTGGGACTAAAGCAGTTTTATATCAGCATTCATCAGCGTTCCCAGCAGAGACGATGCCTGGTTTGCTTTGACAATGTGCTCTTGCTGTTGTCAGTTACTAAAACATCTGTTAGGAGTCATAGACATTTGGGCACAAACTAGGGCTTTTCCCAGCAACTCTCAGCAAGGAAAGGAGAGCAAATGAAAGTAATATCTCAGGTCAGGCTGATAAGTAGATGCTTATAACCCTGTTGATTTTTTTTCTCTTATTTCTTCATTCTGTTTTAGAAAATCGCATGTAGCTAGTGCAACATTATTTTTAAGAGGCAAAAATCAATATAACTATGATATAATTCTTACCCAACTTGGATAATAACAAAAATAAGCATTCAGTGTAAGTTTGGCTATTTTTTTGTTTTCTTGTTGGGTTTGTGTGTTTGGGGTTTTTTCTTGTTGTTTGTGGGGAATTTTTGTTGTTGGGTTTTTTTTCTTTGTCTTGCCTTTTTTTTTTTTTAAATTTTCCAGACTCCATGACTTAATTTCATATCTTTTAAACCTAAAAATGTAGCTTTTGGAATCATAACACTTAATTGCACACATGTTTTTACACAAAGTGGAACTACCGACCCCAATTGTAGTTACAAGAATAATGAACCTCCAAAATATCTGTTTATTAAAGAAAGAATTTCAAACTACAGAGGACTTTTTCTACCTTGTCTTGCTTATTTGAAGTTGGGTTTGGGTTTTTTTCATTATACTGTGTAAAATAATACATAGCATGGAAAACCATATTTTGACAAGTTTATTTTTGTGAATTTATGGGTCAAGAAACTCCTGTTTCTAGAGTTTTCATCCAGGTACAATTATTACTAGGTACAATGTTGCCATTTTTTCCAATGTATATATTGTTTTGGCTATAAATGGTTTCCAGATTGGCTTTTATTTAACAGTTTTTTCTAATTGTGCACGGTGTGTTTATGCTTATGTTACTCAAAGTTCAGACCATCTCCAGTATGGCTGAAGCATGAGGAATTTTGCTTGTAGAGTTCTGTGCCTGACTACATTACAAGCTTTGCATAAAGCAATACAAATAACCCTACTACTATTGTTACATGTTTTCTCCTATTTATTTCTC
This sequence comes from Mesitornis unicolor, assembly GCF_000695765.1. Classification (NCBI taxonomy): domain Eukaryota; kingdom Metazoa; phylum Chordata; class Aves; order Mesitornithiformes; family Mesitornithidae; genus Mesitornis; species Mesitornis unicolor. The sequence goes on along the minus strand of NW_010171068.1, from coordinate 15,124 downwards.
CCTACTCAGAGAGCATACTGTGGTTATTGATATATACACTGTTAAAAACCAAATAATTTTATGTTTGTTATTATTAAAAAGAAAAGTTATTCCCTTTTTCTTTATAATCTGTTTATCTTAATTTTTCCTTTATAAAGAGTTAGAAACATGGTTAGTCTTTCAGCACATCCATTGTCTCACTGGCTTCAAGCAAAGTGCCAGTGACAGGGGTCTCACATTAGCTCCAGCCAACTGTGGCATATAAATTGTTTTTAAAGTTTATATGCCATGGCTGTGTGAAAAGCAAAAATATTTTTATACTTTTACACTAACATCTCTTCCTAGAGGTTGATGGAGAAATCCTTGCTACCATTAGATTGGCTACATGGTTGGGTTTTGCTTGTTATTCTGAAGACAGAATTGCTGAGAGAGGGACTGAAACAGCTGCTTCCATGGAAATGAGATAGTGTCTTTCCTTACAAAGTACAGCACACCAATAGGTCTTAAAAATAATATGAAGTCCGGACCTCAACGCTGATAAGCTGGCAAGCTGTTGCCCCTTTGTTTTTTTTCTTTCATGTAGAAGATCACTGAGAAGAATCCGCTTGGACAAAGTTAGCATCTTTTAAATTACTTTAATTTCCCTGCCCCTGTAAATGTGTGGAAAGACCTGGTGGAGATTGGCATGTTTTGTTAACTTTACAGTTATGGGACAAAACAAAAATGTTTTGATAATTCCTTTAGATAGCTTGTGGATGAGGTTGTTTTTGTTTTACTCAGTCATCGTGGTTTAACCTCATGTGTGCACATAAGTGCTAGTGCCGATCTTGCATTAGCTAAGCTGGGAGAATGCTTTTCTGGTAACTCTTAATTTGTATTCTTACTTTCTTGGGAAACTACAAAAGCAGCTGTGAGCAAGGCTCACTCTTCTTCCTCTCTCCCGAAGTTCCCTCTCCAAGGTGTTACAACAGAAATCATCTCCCTTGATAGAAATGTGTATTCCGTAGGAGCATTCAAGAGCAGACAGAGAATGAGAGCATGCAAGTTGTTGTAGTTAAGCTAGTAGAATGAATTAAATAGTGTCCAGATGAGGGTTTGGATTATTAATTAGGCAGAAGTTGATCTGCAAGGTAGTGCTAGCTCCTTAGGCTTACAACCAGAGAAGGCAATTCCTGGAATTAAGCCAAAGCACACTGGCCTTCATTTCCATGTGCCTGCCATAATTCTTGTGGGTATTTAGAAAAGCAAAGAGTGAGCAACAAAAAGTGCAAAAGACAGAAAGCTAGAGTGACTTCTTGTTAAGATGGTGTTTACAATGCTCCAAATTTGGGTTAGTTACTTCTGGTCTCATGTTTCTCTGTGTTGCTGGATATGATGTTCACAGGATCTTCCAGGTATATCAATAAACCTTTTTGTTTAAATTAATTCAGTCTTCTAGGCTTCAAATTCAGTAACCTAATATTCCCCTTTGAATTTTTATATTCCTATCCAAAAGCAAATGCCAGACTCTGGTACTTTTGCTGTGTGTAAGTCTTCCAGGGGAGGCACTACTAGTCTTTCATCTTTTCTGTCAGCATTAATGTGATTGGAAGGCTCTTTGCTGGTAAATGGAAACTGAAGCATACATTTTTACTGGGAGAATGGAAGATCCTGCATGCTATATATACCAATATTTCCACTTTTACCTTGCAAGATGACAACTGCCATGTTTGCTCTCCAAGCTTGTTTTGAATAATAAGCCTTCATGCCTTTATTACTTGAAGGTTAAATGTTAGTGTAGTCTGTATGGGACTGTATCTTCAAGTCATTTCTAAGCTGAATACAAGATCTAAACCTGTGGCTTATTATGCATTGCTCTACCACATCTAAAGACTTATCAAGAATTATGTCAACTATTTTTATTTTAAGGTTTAAACTAAGCCTGTAAGATTTGATTTAATGCAATTTTATATCTCCTTTTGTATTAAAAGTCACAGAAAAGAGGAAAATCTCAATGGACCTGTGACATGACAAACAATATCAGTTTTTCAGGAGCCACTATCATTTCTCATGTCATTGCAAACAAATAAGGAACCTTTAATCCAAGGACAAATGATATGTAACACATTTATCTATCATCTCAATATACATTTTTATATTTAAAAGTATCATGCAGCATTAGCAAGCTGTTGCACTGCATCCTAAAAATATTGTGAAAGCATCATTACAGCATGCATTAACTGGCTGTGGAGACTCTACTTCGGTTCTAGTTAATATTTGTAATTGCAATTGATTGTTGATTTGCAGGATTTCTCCTTTTTTTCTTTTCTTTTTTTAAAAGGAAATCTGCCTGTTTACTAATCAAGCTCCATAAATACTTTTATAAAACCTAATATGACTAAGTAATATATAACAGGGAATGTTCTGTTAATACAGTTGATAATAAATTTCACCAAGAAAAACATATAATTTTTGGGACAGAAATCTTCATCCTAGATTGAATTAATAAGGAGAAAAGAGTGAATATTCCTTTCAGCAGAGAGATAAGACTTCTTACTGCATTTCACATTTGCTTTCACTTATTGTGCAAATAAGCATAACAAAATTACTTACAATTTTCAAAATAAGGCAAAGATATATGCCTGCTTGATAATCTCTCTAGTCACTTCTGGCATCTCCATAACAACCTCAAACTCATTGCTTGTTGAAATATATAGGATTTATTTATATTAATCAGTCACTTGATACAAGAAATCAAAGAACATAGTCTATCTATCTCAGTTCAAGGAAGTATCAATGGACTTGGTTTAAAAGTTCAGCAAACAAGGGCTACATTTTAGGCATGTTCTTTAATACAGTCTGAAATACTGTATGACTATAAAAGTCCAGGAATCACTGTGATCCAGACAGTTCTCTGAATCATCGCTCATCCTTCCTGTTTGGAGAGAACAAAAATTTACTGCTACACTATTGTAGTAAATTGCTAACTTTTTTCCAACTCTTGTTTGCTCAGCTGCTTTCATCAGTGAGATGGAGAGGGGTAGCAAAGGGGACAGTCAGCAAGTAGTGTCTTCTCTTCTTAAATATGCTGAAAAGCCAGGTAGCTCATGCATGATTCCCCTTGTGTGACTGTACAACCTGAGACAGAATTGAATGTGACTAAAAGCTGTTACCAAGAACAGAAATTATTTACTCTGGTTTATTACTTCTTTATAAAAAAAAATACTCAGAGCTGACAACGCACAGTGGATTTTTTTCCCTACTTTTTTATGTTTGTTATTTACGTTTTTCCTAGTTAGAGAGAAAATCACCCTCGCATCGATATGCAGCTGTTTAGCCTATGGGAAAAGAAGTACAAAGATGTCCATCATAGTACTTGCAACATTTTCAAGTCACTGCTTCAACTATGTAAATTCATTGCATGACTGCAGCTTGCTAGCTAGTGTTAAAAGTGTTGTCAGACTCTGGTGCAGATAGCATCTACTATCACACAAACCACTTTGTATCAGTGGAGTGATTTTGGCTGAAATGCTTATAGATAGTAAACAGTATGTAGGTAAGTAGGTAGGTAAAAGGAGCCCTGGACCACTGGTGCACTCCACAGGTTTATTTTTCACTGTCTTCTTTAAGAAAGCTCTGTTTTGTACCTTCCTACTTCTTCTTCCTTTTTCTGTGTTGTGGCCTCTAGTTTGTTCCTACTCAGTCTCCTAAAAGTTTTCTTTTTCCTCCTTTAATAACTTCTTAAAAAAAGGGGGGGGAGGAGGAGGATGGAGTAAGGAAAGGCCTTCAATTCTCTAAAGCATTTTCATGATCTGTTGGTGTGCCTTGTCACATTTTTTTCTTCCAAATATCACCCTTTGTCTTCAAAAGCCTTATTCTTATTCATATTTCTCCCTTATTCTCACTCAGTCCATCCTGCTTTTTTTATCTTTAAAGTCTTGAAGCTCTTTCCACTTAGTGTCCTTCCCTTGCCTTCAATCTCTTCTTCACCTTTTTTTCCCTCAAGATTTCCCTCTTGCTCCTTGCAGATTTGCTGCCCCTGTTCCCATGTGGATGATGACCTGATCTGGGTGTCTGTGGGAAGCAGCTCCCACACTGGGAGCATGAGTGCTCAGTGGTGGAGAGAGAAAGGGAGCAGAGCCCTGCTGGAAAAGGGTTCTCTGCAACTGCCTCCAAAGTCTCTAACATAGCAGCCTCTCTGTAGCTCAGGTGGGAAGAAAGAGCATCTCAGTTCATCCCACAGGCTCTATTACCCTTCTGTATTCCTTCTTTTCTCTTCACAGCCAGTAGGAGATGAGAATAGGTACTCTTGCCCCTGAAGCAGAAAAGAGTGCGTGGGCAGAAGAAAGAGCATTGTTCCTTAATGTTTAGCTCTTAATATATTATTCGGTAATAACTAGTGTGCAATTCTTGGGAAGGGGGAGAACTGTAAAAGCATTATTTTTCCTTCCCCAAGGCAGGGTTTGTCTTCTATTGTTCCTATACAGCAATGTGAATATGTGATGCAATGTGGAGAATAACATTTCAAATAAACACAAAAATTATTTCCCTTTGTTAGTTTCTTGACTGAGAACTGGCTGCTGAGGAGAACGAGCCACTCTCTCACTTATAAGTGGATGCCTCCAGCTGCACAGGAAAGCAACCTGTGCTATACTAATTTTGCGGAAAGATAAAGGGCCTCATTCCTCAAGAGCTTTTATGATTACTTAAAAGAGGTTTTGCAATCTGAAAAACAGCAACAACAACCACTAACAAAAAAAAAAACAACACAGAAAACCCCAGACCACAAAACCCAAAACAACAAAAGATTAAATAAATCTGAAGGAAATGCAAACAGAAGGAAAATAAGAGTTAAGTTTTCCTTGTTGTCAAACTGTACAATATGTAGATAGTGTAAGTATCTGTTATGTGTGATTTTGTGTTCTCTGCTGTCCCTACCCCTGAAAAAGTAGAGAGTTACTTTCTACTAAAAGAAAAGTAAAATTTAAACTAAGTGCTGATTCTAATTAGCCTCTGAGAGTTTTGCTATTGACTTTCATGGTACCAGAATGTCTCTCCGTGTGCTTCAACACAGAAGCAGACCTTCCAGAGCTCTACCGGGGGGGAACCAGAGGGAAGAGAGGTTTTATAAATTTAGAGAAAAATACAGAAGAGAGAAAAAGACGACATAGTTTCTAGACAAGGATAGGATAGGAACCATAACTATGGGGGGTTGCCCAGTTCAGAGTGACACCCAGACTTCCCCAGCTCAATCATCCTTTATTTGATGCAGGAGGGAACATTGTCACTGAGGATGAGGAAAAGGCTGAAGTACTTATTGCGTTCTTTGCCTCAGTCTTTATTAATCAGACCAGCTATCCTCAAGGTATTCAGCCCCGTGAGCTGGAAGATAGGGATGGAGAGCAGAATTAAGCCCACATAATCCAGGAGGAAGCAGTTAATGACCTGCTATGCCACCTAGATACTCACAGGTCTATGGGGTCGGATGAGATCCATCCGAGAGTACTGAGGGAACTTGCGGAAGAGCTTGCAAAACCACTCTCCACCATTTATCAGCAGCCCTGGTTAACTGGGAAGGTCCCCGACAATTGAAGGCTTGCAAGTGTGACACCTGTCTACAAGAAGGGCCAGAAGGAGGATCTGAGGAACTGTGGTCCTGTCAGCCTGATCTTGGTACCTGTCATGGTTTAGGCCCATTGGCTCACAGAGCACCACAATGCCCCAAAAAGAGCTAGTCAAAATAAGGACTGGGAGGGCTTCTCACCACTTAAAAACGTCACAGGCAAAAGACAGGCTCATCATAAGGAATAAAAAACAAAACAATTTTAATTTGTTACCAACATCAGAGTAGAACAATGGGAGATACAACTAGTTCTTAAAGTCAAAACACCTTGACCCCATCCCTCCCTTCTTCTTCCCGGGCTCAGCTTTTGTTCCCGGTTTCTTCACCTTTCCCCTCCACCTTTGCCTTGAGGTGCAGGGGGATGGGAGTGGGGTGTTGCAGTCTGTCTTCCTGCCACACCACGTGCTTCTCAGGAGTAGGAAAACTCAGCCCAGTGTCTCTCTCTGCTTCCATGTTTGTGTCGTCCCCCCCCTTCCTTTCCATAAGGGAGAAAGTCCTCAAAAGTCCGATATGGGTCTGCCCATGCTCACAGTTCCCTTACACACGAACTGCTCCAGCACACACTGCCTGGAGTCACGGCTTCTTCAGCGGCAGCCACCTGCTCATGTGGCCCTGCTCCACCGGTGAACTCTACAGGCCGCAGTGTCCTTCTCCTCCTCCCTCTCTTTTCTTTCCTTCAACCGACCTTGGTGTTCTTCAAAGTTGTTCTTCTCGGGCCCCACTCTTTTCTCTGCTGCAGGTCTCTTCTGATGGTTCTGGAGTTCCCACCACTCACTCTCTTCCTTTTTTTGGGATGGAGCTGCAGCAGGGTTTAAGCTTAGGTTGCAGGCAGGGCCAGGGCTGCACCACCTGCACCTGGGGCCGCGTTGGTCAGGGCTGGTGCCAGAGAGAGCGAGCGAGGCATGCCCTGCACCACCCTTAAATACATGAATTCACAGAGGTGCTGATTGGCTTGGCCCTGGGTCTGACAAAGGCAAAGGGGGAGCTTTTCAGGTAGCTTCTTAAAGGGCCATCTCCATAGTCCTTCCCCTGTTACCAAAGACACAACCAAAAACCTCTCACAGAAAACCCAATACAGTACCAGCTAAGATTATGGAATGCCTCATCTTGAGTGAGCTCACACGGCATGTGCAGGACAACCAAGGGATCAGTCCCAGCCAGCATATGTTCATGAAAGGCAGATACTGCTTTACTAACCTGATCTCCTTCTATGACTCAGTGACCCACTTAGTGGATGAGGGAAAGGCTGTGGATGTTGTCTACCTGGACTGCAAGAGTGGCCAGCAAGAGTAGGATAGTGATTTTTGCCCCTCTACTTGGCACTGGTGAGGCCACAACTCAAATACTGTGTTCAGTTTTGGGCCACTCACTACAAGAAGATCACTGTGGCGCTGGACCATATCCAGAGAAGGGCAACAAAGCTGGTGAAGTGTTTGGAGAACAAGTCCTATGAGGTGTAACTGAGGTAACTGGGATTGTTTAGTCTGGAGATGAGGGGACTGAGGGGAGACCTTATTGCTCTCTACAACTACCTGAAAGTAGATTGAAGTGAGGTGGGTGTTGGTTTCTTCTCCCAGGTAACTAGCAATAAGATAAGAGGAAATAGCCTCGGGTTGCACTAGGGGAGGGTTAGATTGGATATTAGGAAAAATTAAAAATTTATTAACTGAAATTTTGCCCAAGCATTGGAACAGGCTGCCCAGGGAAGTGGTGGTCACCATCCCTGGAGGCATTAAAAAAAACATGTAATGTGGCACTTCAGGACATGGTTTAGTGGGCATGGTGGTGTTGGGTTAATGGTTGGACTTGATGATCTTAGAGGTCTTTTCCAGCCTTACTGATTCTATGATCACCTTGGGAAATTCCCTGCTGGAGAGTTGGATCAGGAGAATTTAGCCTCTTCCAGGTGGCGTTTTTCAGCATCCCGAACTACAGCCAAGAACTACATCCCTACACTGGGCAAGGCGGACTCCTAGCTCTAACAGAAAAAAGCTTTCCTTGGCAGTATTTTGTCAAGGAAAGAGTTTTAAGGAAGCAGTGATGAGTTGAGACATGAAGGCAGGGAGTTAGGCATCTCACCTGGGACCATGAGCCCTAGTATAAGGCAGCATGCCTTGCTCTCTTGGGGCTGGGAACCTCTGCTCCTGCAGAGGTGGTGACTATAGATCTGCTGTTTGCAGGGACTTGGTG
>NW_010171068.1:0-7322 GCF_000695765.1 Mesitornis unicolor | reverse complement strand
CTGCTGAATTCCAAGTGGGGTTGCTTCACACTGAAAAGCTGTGAAACAAAAAGTATAATTTGCCATAGCCTGTATGGCACTACTTCAAGCACTCTGCACAGTGAAAGAGAGACGACAGTAGAGCCAAGTACTCTATCTGCTAAAAGCCAGGCTCCTGTAGAAATCTGTGCCCTGTGGTCATCTCAGGCTGTATGCCAATAAATCCAAACTGACTTTTTTTTATAAGAGCTGAATTTTGCTTTGGGAAGAATGAGGTTTTTACCTCTGTTTTAAAACATCTCGTGGCATGTGATATTTCGGGAGAGGGACGCAAAAAAGTCAGGGCATCATACAAAACTCACACCTGAGGCTGAGAGTAATGACATTGAATAAATCCTAGATTCCTTAAAATTATAAATAGTTGTGAGAATGCTTGGTCCAAAATTACATGCCTAAATGTGTGAGACCACCCCCATGAAAATGGAGGTAGCCAACTGAATGAAATGTCCAGTCTCATACCATTTATTTTTCCTGGACAAATATACTAAACCTGAAGTACCACACAGGTGGTGTCCATACTTTTTATCTCTGTGAGAAAAACTTGATGAAATACAGGGTGAGACAAGATGAAAGTGAGTACAGTTTTTGTCTTCCACAAAATTTATCTCCCTTCGATCTTTTCTGTCCAATATATGGAACTAAAACCCCCCTACTTTCTCCATTTGAGTAGTTTCAGTATTTTGAGAATCATACTTGGTAACAAAAATCTGAAACAAGTAAACCCACCGAAGGCTGAGTCAGCCAAACTCTCTCCCTTCTTCACACCACCTCGAAAAACAGAAGGGCTCACCAAAGTTTTTCTTGAATAATGGTGGAGCAAACTCCATCTGCAACCTTCTGAATTTTCTGTTTGTGTTTCCAGGGTTTCCATGTTGAAGTTTTTCAAAATTGTCTTAGGAAAGGTTTGCCCCCATATGAACTTAGCATGGAATGCCACTGAACCCTGGAAAGAAACGTTTTCATAAGAATCCTATTGCCTTTCATTTTAAGTTCTTCCTTTTAGTTTTATGGACAGGAGTCATAACTGTAGTTGAAAGTAAAAGTGCTGCATTTTGAATAGTTCCTGCTAGCACCTGTGAAAGCCACCGGCTTCTGAAAAGAAAAGCATAAAGCTCTGAATTAAATCTTCTTGCTGGTAGCTCCTGACATGTGAACAACTGATGAAGAGAGGGACAGAGGGAGAAAATAACATTTACATTATCTCACTAATTTAATGACAAACAAAAAGACAGGAAGAGAGAGGGGTTGGTTAATCTTCCATTCAGCATTGACTTCAATGCTTTCACAAGAACATGCTAGGAAAGGCAGGGAGCTATACAGTATAATAAATCTAGAGCTGCTTGGGTAGCTGGGAGAAGATGCTGCAGTGCTGAGTTCTGTAGGCGTAATCATATAATTCAGTGGTTCCAGCCCAGTGAGTGCCACACTGCTTTCCACTGAGCTCATTTACGATCCCAAGCAGTTCCTCGGTGTCAGTTCCTATTTGCATCTTCTCCTTCCCTAGTTTTTTCCTTTCTCTGAAATATTCCCTGTCACATTTCATCTTAATTCTGATTTCTTGTCATCTTTCCTTGAGCTATTTCAACTTACATTTTTTCTGCTATCACCCACCATTTCCATCATTGAGGGGTTGATGAAGCAAACCACCTTTAGCACCAGTGCAGTCTCCGGCTCAAATCTTCTCTCTTGTTTCCTCTGTCTCAAAGCAAGTATAGGTTCTTTATGTATAGGTTCTTTACTTGCTGACTCTGATATACCTATTTTTTGCAGCTAAACCAGAACCTATGCTTCCTTCTTGCATCAAGCTTCCAACAGAAGAGCCTGATGCAGACTCTTTATACGGCAGGATGAGTCAATAGTCACCATAGCCAGTGTATGCTGACATTGGAAGAAATATTAGTGGTTTATAACAAAAAAAGATGTAGGCTTTTTCAGTTGCAGTCTGGTATGTCTTGATATACTTTTTCTGTTTCATACTTTTACATTTGTAAAGCAGCCTGATTAATCTTCTTCTCTTTCTTCTTGTCTATGGTTTCTTGAGACTAGAAACTCATTGCAAATTGATTTTAATCTGAGTAACTCTGGGTTATTATTAGGCTTCATCTTTTATATAAACAAGTGATAAACTGTTGGTTGATGTTTTTCTGAGCCTGCAACTTGAACAGGTGTGTGCCATTGCTGTCTTCCCTAATTTCCTGCTAGTTTAAGACTGTTACTCTTGAGCAAATTCCATTCCCGTCTCAGCATTAGTCAGGTGTAATATTATAGCCATGAAACATTCCTGTTGTTGGTCAGTGACCCAGCCATCTAATTCTCCTTGGCAATCCTGTCACTCACTGTTGCAGCAAGCATATCCTTTCAGCTATTACATTCTTCTGTCAGCATTTGCCAGTGTTGTTCCAGCACATCACTGTTTTCTCAAATTTTCACACTATCTCCTTGCAGTACAGCTGTCAACACCTTTGCTGTCCTGCTGATTTTCCATGTCTTTTCATTCCATGTCTTTTCATTCCAGTAACCTTTGTGTGCCATAACATACAATGAGGAATGACCAGGAGTGGAATCTCTTCTTAGAGTAGGAGTGTACCGTTTTCAGGACCTCTTGCCCAAATATCTGTATTTCAGTGACCTGTTTTTCTAATGGCCAGCACCATGCTGCAGCCATTTTATATGGCTGAAGACAGCTACTATGCTTGCCTGAGAACAGCTTGACACTGGTAGGTTTTCTAAATTTGCAATTTACTACATTTGTAGCTGCAAATATGAAGATTGCATATAGTTTTCTATTTGGTACTTTTGCATGTGCTCCAGCTTTAAACCAAAGCTTTTATTTAACTGACAGTTTCATCATAGTACATTTTTTTGTGTTGAACATAATATTGTTACAATAAAATGGAAATTTTTGTTGCTGTTCAAGTGTTTCTGAAGACTTCTAGAATAATACAGTTTAAAGTAAACTTTGCACATACATAAATACAATATGTTTTTAAGAATGGTCTGTATTCATAAGTAAACCATGGGTAAAAGATATCGTCTTGTTAGGACATTTGGGGCAGGAGGGAATTGGAAGAAGTTTCATGCTGATTTTACTGATTATATATTCTCTTCACCTTCTAAGAAAGCACTGCCCGTGAGAAATTTGTCCAGAACTTTTAAATGGAGGAATTATTTAAAAGCACATATATACAATATCTGCTCCTGTATGAAAGACACTCATTCTTGTGCAGAGAGCTGACTCTCTTCTTCTTAGCACTCTTTAGTTTTTCTAATTTCACATGAGAAATATTGTGGATAAACCCTCCTGGTATGTTTAGCAATATGTATTGAGATAACCTCCAGGGTAAGGACAGATAATGATACAGACCAATATGCTAATGTTAATATTTAGAAGCTCTGAATGCAAAATTTCAAACAAGGATGTGTGACAAGTGGTACAGTAGACTATTTGGCATGGTTTATTTTCTCCATTCCTTCTACATTTGATTCTGTTTTGTTTACCAGATCTATAGATAGCTGGTAGTCATGTGCTCAGGGTGGACCTGTCTTAACCTTCAGCATGTGAATAACTTAAAACGAAGAGGAAAAAAAGGGTGAAAATTTAGGCATTACTTCAACCTAAGTGATAAGAAAGGAAAAATATTCTCCCATTTAGACAATGCTGCTGTGACTACACAAAATATTCAGGACTGTGGGGTGATTACCATAGGATTGAACATGGGAAAGTTTATTTAAATAATAAGAAAAATAACAAATTCTCTTGATTATAAACTATTTCCTGAAAAAGAGAGAAGAAATATTTGGTTACAGAAGGTTGAAAGGGCCAATGCTTTAGTGTTTGTAAGGAGCAAAACGCATTCTGAGTTCAATGAGGTCAATGTTTGAAAGATGTTGCTTTATTTTTTTCACCTTTTTTATTTTTTTCTCAACCAGAATATGTCACAATAGAAGTGGAAAATCTCATCATGAGAAGAGCATAGACCCAAATAATGTTTCCAGCAACTACTGTCTTATTCACATGTGGCAATCATACTAATTATTTACGAAAAATTTGAACCTTTTCAAAAACATTTCCATCATGTTTTTCTCAGGGTAGCTAAAGGACAGTGACTTAGTAAATATTTTGAATGGGCAGGGAACTGACTTCAAATCATAGATTATAAGGGATTTCTGGATGCCCTGAGGGAAGAAACTGCAGAAAATGACAAGACAAACTTCGTCTGCATTTCCTGAAAAATGCTTATCTTGTCTGTTGTTAAAAAATTCTGGTGATGGGAACTGGATTTTCCTGGCTGCGGTTTCAACCTATTATATCTTGTTCTTTCCTTCATGGACACAGAGGATAAATTTTCCCTTCTCTCTCTCTCTGCAAAAGCCTTTAATATACTTGAAGAATTTTTTCAGCCTTTCCTTGTAGGTTATGTCTCTTAGATCTCTGATCCTCAGGAATCTCTGCAAGCAACCCACATGTTTTCAGTAGGCAATACCCAAAGTTGATCCCATTACTACAGCAAAATTGGGTGAAAAGCTAGGAAACACAGAAGCAGCAAAGTTTAGGCTGTTGTCTATAACCCTGCTTCAATGTCCACCTTTTTTTGCCAGAGAATGACACTGTTGATTCATGTTATTTCTGTGACCCACTGTAATACCACGTATTTGTCTGATTTTTAGCAGGTTGCTCTCCAGCTTGTATTTGTGCAACCTTTTTTTTTTGTTCACTGTAGATGGCTGTGTGGAATGCCATTCTTTAAAAAAAAAAAAGGCAGCCCGTTATTATGCAAGATGATTTTAAATCATGGTTTTAAATCATGTTGGTGTCACCTTTATATTTAAAACAGAGACCAGTTTTGTTCCATTACTCAAACCCCTAAAGAAAGTATTGAATCAAAACTGGGACTCATTGGACTAATTCTGATACATCTTCTGATTTTTGAGAGTGAAGACCTGATAAGTACTCTGAAGACAGCCTTTGGAACTTTGGTTCCCTCTGTTGCTGCCTGTGACTTCTTCATAAATAGCACAGAGTCGGTGCATCATGTTTACCAGCCTCCACCTCACAGAAGGGTAAAGGTCAGAACACCTATTATTGAGCCATAAAGAGATACTGGATAGATTTGATAAAACTTGTTCTTCACAATAACTCATATCCTTGTTTCCTTGCTAGCTCTTAAAAGATGTTTGATTATGCTGACAGTTTCTTAGGTACTATGTTAAGGTGACTGGTGTTTAATTTCTACCACTTCTCTTTTCTGTTTCAGAAATACATGTTATATTTTATCTCTTCCAGTTTTCTGGAGTTTTACCTATTTCCCAGAGGTTCTCAAAACCAGCCATTAATGTGAAAGAACTTTCAGATGTTTTAAATTCCTCAAAATGAAGTTTATCAGGCTCATGGAGTCTGAAAACAAAACATAAATCTCTCCGAGCTGTTTATTCCCTACTCTAGCCTTTTGTGGCTGACATCAATTGTGCATAATTTTTCTAGTGAAGACTGACAGCAAAAAAGGCATGACATACTTTGACTTCTTTGGGAATCCTTCCTCTCTGAAGAGGAGGTCAACATTTATATTTTTTTCATTATCCTTACTCACCTTAGTGTACTTCTAAAATGATTTCTTGTTATCTTTTACGTTGTTAGCTGTGTTTCGTATTGCCCCTATATACTAATGCTATTCTTTTATTCCCATCTTATGTGGCTTCCTCTAAAATGAAGTCAATGAAGAGCTTGTGATTTAGCCAACAGGGGTCTAATTGAATTTTTTGTTCCTCCTTTACACTGAGTTAGTTTGCTTTTGTGCCTTTGTTATAATTTCTTTAAGGAACTGTTAGCTCTCCAGAATTTCTTTCAGCTTATCTCTTCCCTATGAGGCTATGGTCTACAAGTTCTCTGAATATATTAGCCTTCTTTATGAATGTTATTATTTTTATTTTGTTGTTCTTCTCAATTCTTCCTTTTCTAAGAACAGTTAATCCTAGTACAAGGATCCTTGCACACAACTTGGCAGGTCTCATCAATAAGGCTTTAAACTAGGTTCAAAGAGGGGAGGGGGTAATACCAGGCTCACTAGAGATGAGCTGAGAAGTAGCAAGAGGCAAGAGAATCTTTGGCAGTGGACTGGACAACATGAAGAAGCAGGCTTTAACCTGAAGGACTCAGGGGGAGGGATCCAAAATGGCGTTGCTCGTGCCACCATCACCATTACATCCAATAGGGGAATAAATCGGGCTGACCAGAGTAGTGTAAAACGTGCCTCGGCTATCTCACTAAGTGAGAATCGAATGTCTGGCCACCTAAAGTGTATGTACACTAACACACACAGTCTTGGAAACAAACAGGAGGAACTGGAGCTCCAAGCCCACTCAGAAAGTTATGATATCACAAGAATAACTGAAACATGGTGGGACAGCTCCAATGACTGGGGAATCAGGATTGGTGGCTATAGGCTATTCTGTAAAGACAGTAAGTGTAGAAGAGGAGGAGGAGTTGCAGTCTATGTTAAAGATAACCTTGAATGTATAGAAGTCAACTACGGTAACAGTGGAAGCCCCATTGAATGCCTCTGGGTCAAAATCAGAGGGGTTGTCTCCAAGGGAGACCTTACAGTAGGCACCTGTTACTGACCCCTAAACCAAGACAACAAGACCAATGAAGCGATACTCGGGTCAATTAAGCAGGCCTTGGGTCAGCAAAACCTGGTTCTTATGGGAGACTTTAACTACCCAGATATCTGCTGGTAAAACAACACAGCAGTCCACCAGTCATCCCTCAAGTTCCTGGAATGCTTATAGGACTCCTTCCTTGCACAAATGATAGATGTGTCAATCAGGAATGGGTACTGCTGGACTTGCTGCTCACTAACCAAGAAAACATGCTCTGTAATATCTCGGTTAGGGACAGCCTTGGCAGCAGTAATCACAACATCATGGAGTTTGGGATACTGTTGAGCACACTGAAGTTTAGTTTCAAGACAAAGGTTTTAGACTTCAGGAAAGCAAACTTCAGCTTGCTTAGGGCTCAGCTGGAAGGGATTCCATGGGAAGCTTCTATGGAGGATAAAGGAGATAGTGAGGGCTGGGAACTTTTCAAGAACACTCTCCTAGATGCACAAAACCAGTTCATCCCCTCTATATGCAAGGGTAGCAGGTGGAGCAAGAGACCCCCTTGGCTTAACTGTGAACTTGTTGGCCTGCTCAGAACAAAAAGGAAAATGTACCAGAGATGGAAAATGTGGAGCACCACCTGTTGAAAAGCATGAAGGCATTGCCAGGGCATGCAGGGATGCAGT
>NW_010171067.1:0-207 GCF_000695765.1 Mesitornis unicolor | reverse complement strand
ACACTCAAGATGATCCACTTCATAATCTTCCTTGATACTGAGGTCAGGCTTATGGGTCTGTAGGTCCCCAGATCCCCTTTCCTGTCCTTCCTGTAGATGGACGACACATTAGCAAACTTCCAGTCATCTGGGACCTCCCCAGTTAACCAGAACTGTAGATAAATTATGGAGAGTGGTTTCACAAACTCTTCTGCCAGCTCTCTCAGT
>NW_010171066.1:588-1375 GCF_000695765.1 Mesitornis unicolor | reverse complement strand
GGAGGACCCCCAAGGACCATAGAGAACCCCACAGAGAACCATGGAGAACCACAGAGAACACCATGGAGGCCCCCTAAGGACCATAAAGAACCACATGGAGGACCACCAAAAACCATAGAGAACCATGGAAAACCATAGAGAACCCCATGGAGGACCATGAAAGACCATAGAGGATCATGGAGGACCACCAAGAACCATAGAGAACCATGAGGAACCATAGAGAACCCCATGGAGGACCATCAAGAACCATAGAGAACCCCATAGAGAACCCCATGGAGGACCATCAAGAACCATAGAGAACCCCATAGAGAACCATGGAGAACCACAGAGGACTGCATGGAGAACAATGAAAGACCATAGAGAACCATGGAGGACCCCCAAGGACCACAGAGCACCATGAGGAACCATAGAGAACCCCATAGAGAACCATGGAGAACCACAGAGGACTGCATGGAGAACAATGAAAGACCATAGAGAACCATGGAGGACCCCCAAGGACCATAGAGAACCATGGAGGACCATAGAGAACCTCATGGAGAACCATGAAAGACCATAGAGAAGCATGGAGGACCCCCAAGCACCATAGAGAACCATGAGGAACCATAGAGAACCCCATGGAGGACCATCAAGAACCATAGAGAACCGCATAGAGAACCCCGTGGAGGACCCCCAAGGATCATAGAGAACCATGGAGCACCAGGAAAGACCATAGAGGACCATGAAAGACCATAGAGAACCCCATGGAGGACCACCAAGGACCATAGAGAACACCATAGAGAACCATGGA
>NW_010171066.1:0-412 GCF_000695765.1 Mesitornis unicolor | reverse complement strand
AGATCCATCGAGAACACCATAAAGAACCATGGATAACCACAGAGAACCCCATGGAGGACCATGAAAGACCACAGAGGATCATGGAGGACAACCAAGGACCATCAAGAACCATAGAGAACCATGGAGGACCCCCAAGGACCATAGAGAACCCCATGGAGGACCAGCAAAGACCATAGAGAAGCATGGAGGACCCCCAAGGACCATAGAGAACACCATAAAGAACCATGGAGAACCATAGAGAGCCCCATGGAGGACCCCCAAGGACCATAGAGAACCATGGAGGACGCCCAAGAACCATAGAGAACACCATAGAGAACCATGGAGAACCATAGAGAACCCCATGGAGGACCACCAAGGATCATAGAGAACCATAGAGAACCCCATGGAGAACCATGAAAGACCATAGAGAAGC
>NW_010171065.1:0-48727 GCF_000695765.1 Mesitornis unicolor | reverse complement strand
GGCGAGAAACTTGGTGGGGGGACGCGGGCGCCGCTGACACTCGGGAGAGGGGATTTTACGCCGTTTGGTCAAAAAAAAACACAACCCCAGAAACCTACCCGGCTACAGACGTGGATGTATGGGTTTAAGTTACACGCTCACGGGATAATCCTCGACCATTAAGAAAATAAGAAGGGTGGGGTGGTTGTAGAAGCCACAACACAAAAGCCCAGCTCGGGTCTGACCTGGGCTCTGCGGGCAGCCCCTGGTCGTCTCTGCTCCCCGTGTGTACACCTATACACACACGTGTGCTTGCGCCGACACACACACAGGCGTTTAAAATTAGGACTTTATATGGTTGGCTATAGCACAACTCTTTTTTTTTTTTTTCCTCTTTAATTTTTTTTTTTTAAATTTATTTTTTAGCACTTTAATTTCCTGGTGTGAATTCTGGAGCGATGGAAAATGAGAGAGGATAATATCTTTCTAAAATATCTTGAAGTAGTCTGCTCACACTATTTTTGAAAAAGAAAAAAGTGCCATTTTAATTTTGCATTATTTCAGAGCGTACCTGGATGGTGTTAATTTTAGACGATCCGCCCAGCTGCCTTTACCTATAGTTCTAAATTAAAAGAAAGGAGAAAAGCACCGTGTAAAGCACAGGGTGTTCCTCGCACATAATGGGTGTTCAGACCGTTGTGTATAGGATGGGCTTTGTAGGAGCGGCGAGCGAATCGGTCAGAAGTCACAGTCAGTGTTATGTAACGGGCTGGCTTGAGCAAACTTGATGCAAACTGTGAAGGAAAAGAAAAGTCTGGTTTGGTTTTGTGTTTGGTCTGGACAGAACGAGAGGCTGGCTGGCGTTTTTTTTATTTTTTTTCTTTTCCAACGGGATTACTTTGTAGCAGGTTGATTTCAAAACAACCGACCAACCCAAGGAACCCCAACAACCTGTGCTCTGAAGATAGGAGCCAGTTAATCTGTGTGGTGTTTTGTATTTTTCTAAAGAACTGTTTCGGTCACGTACCTAATTCTGGGTGCTAAATACTGGGTATTCACCAGTGAATCAGTTAAGACTGTAACCAGATTCATTACATAATTGAAAAATGTTCCTGACTTCATTTAGTTTTGTTATTTATGCACTGGTTTGTAGAACAGCGTTATTTGGCATAGTTGGAGTTCTTGAAAGAACTGAAGATCAGTATGAAAATAATTATTTTTTTCCTAATCTGAAGCAGTAAAGCAGTAGTGGGTTGATATTGCTGTTGCAAAACTGCAACAAATAGGCAGACATTTAAAGATTCTCAGGGGCTATATCAAATACTGTGTGCTGAAGCAAACACAGGCGCTAAGCTGGAGCTTACGTGTAGGGGTCTTTGTGCTGTTGGTACACCACGGTGATGTTGGTGTGTGGTGCTTGATGCTCCTGCACAGCAAAACACACTTGCTACAGGAAAACCTGCAGCTCCCAGGCTCTTCACTGCAAATATTTTAACCATCTTCTTGGAAGAAAAACGGAGGCAGGAGACGAGATACACTTTTCTCAGTGCTAATGGGATCAGCTGCATCTATGCTAGCTGTGCATAAATATCACTAATGACTGCTGCACGTTTGTTTTTAAAGTACTTGGTGTATGCTGCCTTTACTACTTTATTGTAAATATCCTTTCTTTTGGTAATACAGTGGAGCTGGAGTATCTGTCGGTTTCAATTGCTTGCGTCACTTGCAAGTTGTCTTTGTAAACTGTTTCATGACTCTGCCCTTCTTATGTTGTATCTGTTCCCTGCAAAGTAATACATAGTATTCTGTTGGTGTTAAATCTAGATGCTTCTAGGGTAAAACACTCTTTTTTTTGGTAGGAATTGTTACTGGATTTTGGTATAATTGTTTCTCAGACTGCGTACTCAGTTGGCTTATATCTCTTTTTTATTATTATTTTTTTGTTCTTCTGTATTATTCTTTCTCAAACAGAAGCTCCTGTAGAGTTTTGCCAAAATGTTCTTTGAGAGCTTTTTTTTTGGAGGGGGAGAGGAAGGCGGGGGTGGCATTATTGTCGTTTACATGATATGCCAGCAGAAAGTAGTTGCATCGTGTACACTTTCTTAATGTGGCTTCATTAAATTTGCCTGAAAATGATCTCTTAAAGGTAAATGGCTGAGCAAAAATGAAAGGCAGCCATGTACTGATTTCTGCTTTTGTTTCAGGCCAGAAGGACCATTCAGCGTGTGCTTTGCAGGGTATTTCCAGCCTGAAATTTGGTCAGCTATGTAAAAATAAGGGTAAAAAATGTTCTTTTGCCATTGCTACTCTCAAATCTTACCGCTTTGCAGCTCTGTTTTCCTGTTCTTGAAGTGTGGATAGGAGAGTATAGAGTAGTATATACTTTGTATACCATTTGATATAAAGTATGCAGCCCGAGAAGAAGGGAAACTGACTCTGGAGCGTTGTCAAAAGCACCCTCGAAGGGAGCTGATAGATACTTTTTTGTTTTATTTGGGCCATTCCAGTTTTAGCAGTTACTGAGGCCCCTGGAAACTCGAGGAGGTAGCGTGTTTTCAGGAAAAAAAGCATCAAGCCCCAGCTGACACTGGGCCTTTAGCTGGTCTTTTATAGCTCTGCCTTTCCCCTGTGAAATCCTTCTGGCGTGTTGTGGCTCGCTGGCAGCGTCCCAGCGCGCGATAGCGGCGATATCCGATGCCTTCTTGCGGTTCATGGCATTCGCTCTGGGGCGGCTGGGGTGAACCAGGAAATGTCACCGAATTCGGGATGGTCGAGAAACGGTCACGTAGCGCTGGGAAGAGGTGAGCGCCTTCTGCTTAAGAGCGTTCAGATCTTGGTTTATGGTCATCCCATGGGGAGAGTATTCAGCAAACGTGTGTCTTGGGTCTTTACAGATTTTTTTTTCCTGACATCTTAGATATCGATGCATGTCAAAATGAGTGGCAAAACACGACGACTTAGCTTTTTCCTTTGGAAATATCTTTGGTTTTAAAAAAATGCTTCATAGTTGAATGTGGCCTTGTTAGGGTTTATTTTCATCTCGGAGTTGGGGTCCAATGCCAGGCATAAGTATAGATGATATTGCACATATGGAGGGTATCTGACTCCTCCATAAGATCTGTTAAAAGTTACTCATAGCGCATTGCGTTTCTGTCTCTCCGGTGAAGTCTCCCTCTTGTCTGTATTCACTGCAGAAATGTTACAAGTGCGGTTTGTGCTGATGGTGCTTTTGTAATAGAGCTTGAAAATCAGCGACTTCACGTTGGCTACTTTGACCCCTGTGTTCATCCTGGTTACCAAGCGCTGAAAGTTAAACACTTGGATAACGTTGCTTAATTAGACGCTCGTAGAAGGTGAAGGCATGGAGAAGGAGCCTGCTTGGGTATTCACTTGTTCACTTAGTCAGGACGTGCAGTTCTTGGGTATAGTTTTGTTGCAGGGATGAATTCTTTGCAGTTCTTGGGTATAATTTTGTTGCAGGGATGAATTCTTTGTTTTAGATGGACCTTGATGTGTTACTCCTGAACACAAACCTTTCCAGGTTGTTACTCCAGATCTCCCTTTCTTTTTTTTTTCCTTTTTTTTTTTCCTTGTTGGTTTTCTTTATCCTTATTTTTAATTTTAGTGCCACAAATGCTCCAGTGCTGTACAAAGAGACTGTAGATGGCTTTTGTAAGAATGTGAGAGCAGGTTCTTACTGCCTGGTTTATAGTTGGGTTTCTGCCTCACCCACCTTGTGATCTAAATTGTACTCATGTCCCCAGTTAGCATCAGGTGCTGTAGAGAGAATTGTGGCAAATTCTGAAGTGGGCAGTCGTGGAATAATGTTTCCATGGGGGATCTGGGATGAGATTGGAGCAGGAGGAAGGAGGACTCTGGGTTTTTTCCAGAATTGAGAAAACTTTGAATGAAATTCTGGTTTCTGCTTAATAGCTCTACAGAAATCTTATCTTTTCTGAATCAAATTCCTTGTGAGGATATTGGGTTGGGTGGAATTCGGAGGCTTTTTCCCAGCATGAGGACTAGGGTGAAAGGATGTGAAATAGCTGGCAGAACAAAAGGAATGGGGTGGGGGAAGGGATGTGTTGGGTGGGACTGCACATGAGGAGCAGGACGAAGGCTGGAGCTTTATTTTAGCCACCTTGGAGTTACTGCCCAACTCACGTTGTGATTACTTTGACCGTACAGCTTTGTAGCACCATTGAGAATGAGTTTAACAGCAAGCAGGTACTGCTGCTGGTCGAGGAGAGTGGTGCAGGAATTAATCCAGGATATTTTCTCATCTTTTCAAAGGTCACTTGGTCTGGGCCAAATAATAGAAGGTGTGTGAGGTGCTGTCACTGCCGTGTCAGCCAACAGGTGCACACAAAAGGTTTAGTCACAGCTGTGGCAGAAGTAATTTATTACATGTTCAGGGCTGCCATGGGATGGAGGTCTGGGCTGAACAGTGAGTTCTCGTTGGTCTTTGGCAGGCTTCCCTCCTTTGAAAAAGTTCACTTTGGCTTCGTGATTGTTCAGTAGAAGGCTCATTGCACATAGCACAAGGGAGGGTTCTTCTGGAAGAATCATGGGTTTGCAGTGATGGGAAAAGGAGAATCCAGAGCTACAGGACTGTGATCTTTAGGACAGATGGGAGGTTGAGGATGAGAAGCGGAGACTTCAGAGACTTTAGGCAGGTAGCGATAGAACAAGGGGAATGGTTTTAAACTGGAAGAGGGGAGATTCAGACTGGATATTGGGACGAAATTCTTTACTGTGAAGGTGGTCAGACACTGGCACAGGTTGTCCAGGGAAGCTGTGGATGCCCCCTCCCTGGCAGTGTCCAAGGCCAGGTTGGACGGGGCTTTGGGCAACCTGGTCTAGCAGGAGGTGTCCCTGCCCATGGCAGAGGTTGGACTGGATGAGCTTTAAGGTCCCTTCCAACCCAAACCCTGCTGTGATTCTATGATTCAGCCTTTTTCTTTCACCTCAGTCCACCTTGGTGCAGTAGCTTACCTATGAGAAATCTCTTTTCATGTGCATTTAACCATCTTTTCCTTTTGTCATCTGTTTTCACGTTGTTAAAGGAAGCCCAGATTTTTAATCTGAGAAAAATAAAGAGTTTAAAGAACTATGTAAAGACAGTGTTACACAGCTCCAGAAGTAGCAACTATTAAAATTTGCAGTCTAGTTGTTGGAAGAAGAGAGTGATGGTGAGGAAGCAGATTTCTGAGGTGGTTTGTGTGGATCAGGATTCAGTTTTGCATGGACAGATTCTTGAAACTGGACTGGGGAGGACAGTCAGGCCTGTGTGTTTTGTTTGGCTTATGTATTAGTCTACAAAATGAACATAATGATCTTTTTTTTCCTGATACATTTGTCTTCGGGTAGTAAAATCCACCTAGAATAATGTAGAATGTTCAACTGTGAGGAGTTTGTAAGGTAATAATTTTCTCTCATTTTTCGGAAGCACGTGTAGCAGTTCAATCTGTCTTGACGGCTGTGGTTCAGTTACTGACATGGTTATGTCACTTTTCCATAGAAAGTTTTGTAATCCTGATGCTGAATCGGTAAATAGCCACTATTTTAGGCAGCTCTATTACCTCCCTTGGGGATGTTTTGAAAGGGGTTGACTTCTGTTTAGTGAGTTACCGGAAAGTCAGGGTTTCTGAACTGTGGTGCACAGCCAGAAATTGCTATTGCCAGTTGTGACATCTGCCCTCGCCCCTTGGTCGCTGCCGTTTCCTCTGGTGATAAAGAGAAATGAAGGTTAGGGGAGGTGGTTCTCCTGATCACTGATAGACCTATGTACCGTTCATCTGTAAAAAGTCCTATACTGTACTTGTATATTCATTCCTTTTCTTATGGCTGCCTAACCTTCAACGTCTGCTGCTGACAGCTTCACCAGTGCTGCGGAGGAGTTTTCATTATTGATGCCTCTGGACCTCCGAATAAAGAACTGTCAGTGAATAAGTACTGTATGGATTCATTTAATTATTAATCAGGATGATAGGGTATTCTCTAAGGTACACAATTCTGTTTCAAAGACAACTGAAGTCAATAGAAAGTTTTCCATTGAAATAAAATAGTCATGAGTGTAAACGCTCGTCTGTATGAGTAAGAATTCGATAGTCCAGTCTGTCCTGTGTCTGCTGCTGTGAATTGTGCCGACCGATCGCCGCTCTGCGTGATCAGAAAGTGTGGGGAACAGGATGCTGTAGAGAAAATAAACCGGACATTGCAAAATAGCTTTTCATCCTTCAAATGCCAAGAAAACGTGAGGCTGATTTTCTGTCAGTCCTTGAAACAATGCTGAGCCGAAATCAGAACAATTACAAAATGCACAGACTTGGTCTTGATTTTCTGTAGCATTCTTTCACTGGCTGATTTGTCACGTTTAACTCCTGCTGCTTGCAGATACCAACAAGAATCATGGTCCTGTTGTGTGCAGAGGGAAAAATGAAAGTGCTTATGGGCCTCTGGGTGAGAGTTGGGCTTACTTGGTTGTATTCTGGAGCTGGGCGTGTATTTCATGCCTCAGACACAGCCTGCTGTGGGATACACAGTTTCATCAAACAGTATCAAAAGTACTGATACTGTGTGTTAAACTTTGTCATGGCCACGTAAGGCTGAGTAAGTTTGCAGGTAGGACTCCACATCCTATCCTTGTGCTTTTTGCCATCTCCTGTGCCAAAATTTTCTCTTCATGCCAGGAAGCAGATACAGAAGAGATACTTACTTGGCTTTGCTGGTAAATAACGTGTATTTGGAGGGGTAACCTTTTTTGAGGGAGGCTGTCTTGAAGATCTCCTGTGTAATAGGAGAGCCAATGATGCTTGCGGTCTCTTCAGCAGGTTGTAAGGGTATTTTTTTTCTCTCACTGTTTCATAGCATCCTCTGAAATTATTTGTGAGGAATTTGAAAGGTGTGCCGTAGTGGGCATACTACACGTAGTTAGGGGCAGAAAAGCAGTAGCAGTGGTGTTATGGCTATTAAAGCTATAAGAGGGGCAAGGATGGGGGACGTGATTGCATCTTATGTAAAACTGCTGTGACTGGGTGAAACAGCTGAGCTTTTAGGCACACGTAAGGAAATAAATGCTGCTTTTTCATGAAGTGTCCAGCTGCCCCATAAGCACTTAATGTCAGTACAGAAAGCACGTTCTACATCAGGAGTCCAGAATCAATTTGCAGAGTCTTTTTGGTGATTGCAGCCTATACTGAAAGAAGACGTGGCTTGAAATAAGCTCCCCAGTCCTTCCACAGCCTCCTGAGCCTGCTAAGCTCGTCAGAAGCAAACTTTCTGCAGGGAAAATATTAGACTATGACTGTTTTGTCATTTGTCAGGCACATGACTTTTGCCATCCCACGTGTATTTTCAGTACCCAGGCTCATCTTTCTGATGAAATTTGCCATGTGTCTCTGAATGAAGAGTTAAGGATGGAGTTTGTTGAGAACCAGTTGGTGTTCATGACTGTGGGCAGGTTCAGCCTCATACCTAGAAGTTGCTGAGTTTCATCCGTACACTTTCCGTGAGGATGTGGTGAAAGCTGACATAAAAATCCAGAGTGTATTATGCAGAATCCTGTGATCTGGGTGAGTTTGTCTTGGAGTGCGTCTACAGGGGTGGCCATGGAGCTCTGCCGGCAAATTTCCCTTTTGCTGCCCGGGTATAGGATGATCTGCAGAAAGGTTTCTGCTGATGAGTTCAGCAAAACGTCACCTGATGTTCTTCAGTGACATGACACACCATGCTTGGGTTATTTCTGAGGCTGTGCTAGGAATTTAGTGACTAAGAAGGATCCATTGAGCTGCCAGAAGAGCTTAGTGTTGCTTAAATACAAGAAAAGAAGGTGGCTTTTTGATGGTGAAAGCATCTTGTTGGAAAGCATGATAGGATGACGTGAAGCTTTCTGTTCTTGGGGTTATTTTTGTTTACTCTGAGGTAGGCAATAACTAAGGGATAAGGTGTATGTGACACTTAGTACAATCCTTTCAATACAAAGTGGACGAAGATCCTAATAAGCCATCTCCTGAATGGGAAGGTTTATAGGATGCTCAGACATTTTCTTTGCTGTTCTTCCCCCCCACCTCCCACCATGCAGAAGTGATTCTCTGTAAATCTGCATCAGACATCAAAATTCAGGAGCAAGTCTTTGAGAGGAACGAAACTTTTCTAAACCACTAAAGGCTACAGAATTGTGTGTTCACTACACATGGTGTTGAATACAGGGCTGGAAATGAGGGTTAGTGGTGTTGCACATCAGTCTTTAGGTGTGACAGTGATTTGGGCAATACGATGACCTTCGTTTTCTCAGCTCTTGGTTCAGAGTCTGTACGATAATACGGAGACATTATTTTATACCAGCAGCTGTGCTGGGTCAGGTCAGGCATCTGCATGTCCCATGGACCTGCTCCCTGCAGTGGTGCACAGCAGATGCCTAGGAAGGAAAGGGAAAGGGTAACTTTGTAATGATACTTCCCTGCATCGCTAATTGGGGAAGGTTGGGAAAGAACTGTGGGATTTTGGGAGTCAAGGGTGGTATCTCCATGTTTGACCTGTTGACCTCCTTTGGATGTGTCCAGCCTCTCCTCGATCAGGCACTTTCAGCGTGC
This sequence comes from Mesitornis unicolor, assembly GCF_000695765.1. NCBI lineage: Eukaryota > Metazoa > Chordata > Aves > Mesitornithiformes > Mesitornithidae > Mesitornis > Mesitornis unicolor. The sequence goes on along the minus strand of NW_010171065.1, from coordinate 40,154 downwards.
TGAGCACGGAGTACCAGAGTTTAACTGCGTATTGTGAGAAGCACAGCTGCCTGTTATTTGGGGTTTTCTTGAACAGTAGATACTGAGAGAGATAGTAAATACTAATTCTGTGATCACCCTTTCAGTGTGATTATGATTATCAGGATACATGAAAATGTACATGTGGGAAAAGCAGACTGTCCATTCTAAAGAGGTGCACCAGTACCAAAGGTTGGGAGCACCAGGTTACATCAGTGAAGTTTTAACTGAGAAAACGGTGTGTGTGTGTCAAAGGACTGCTTTTTGAAGGCATTAAGGACAAATGGACTCCCAAAGCAGGATGTCTGACTGTCAGCAAGTTTTGTTGTTGTTCTTAGGGCAGTGCATTTTTTTACTTCCTTCAGCCTTAAGGAATCACGGGATCTCATTTTCTGATGTGAATTGCCTGTATTGCATAGCTTAGGTTTTGCTTCATTCTATTAGCTAAATAATATTTGTATCTGGGTGATGACCCTGTTTAATAGATACCATAAATGGACTTAATTATTCTACATATTTCCTGATAGAGCTGGTTATTGGTGGTGCAGTTTCACACTTCATCACGCTGATATCTATGGATCTACAGACCTTTAAACCCCCAGTGTATTAATGGTGTTATCAACCAGAGCTGCTGCAGCTTTAGTTATTTCATTTCCTCCCTCAAGGGTGCCGTAGTGGCCAGTTTGAGCATCAGCCACCAAATGCCAAGGCGGCCGTGTGGAAACCGCAGCAGCATTTCAGTATCTAATGGACCGGGTCACGTGCAGAACCTCATTAAAATATAATTAAAGTGTCCCCTTTTGTTTGTTAGATGGAGCCAAGCTCGTGCTTTGCCCTGGACCCTCCGTTGTGTTTGTGCCCTGTGTTTAGAGATGTCTCTCATTTGTGAGGCTGATTTTTACCACCCAAACCCTGGCCCCATTGAGATCTGTGCTGAAGATGCTGCCTTTGACTGCTTTGCTGTTATTCATCTCTCCTCTTGTATTGACTGATGATTAAATGGGAGTAGATGAAAATGGTGTCTGTTTTCATTTTAAACAGTGTCTTCTAGAGACAAATATGAAATACGAAGCTCCTGTTGTTGACTGGGGGTGTGTTGCCTTTTTAAATTCGATTAATAAGCTAGTCTCACAGTTAAAGAACCAGCGTAAATCGTGTTGGGAATTTGCCATGACCACCTATGGGGGTACATAAATAATGAGAGAATAACAAAAATGACTAAATCTAAAAAATCAAAAGGGTTTAGTTATGCTTTCTAAGACAAGCCTTCTTATCTCGTCTGGGTATAGAAAACACTGGGCTGTTCTTTGGGTTTATTTTTTGTGAAACACGGAAATGGGTGAGCTTCGAGCTCAAAGACTCATAGCTTGAATCCACAAATCTGATTTGTATCTTTGATCAGGTATAGCCTTGGCAGTGTCTATGGAAAGCATAAACCTATTGGAAATGAGAGGTATTTGATCAAGTCCTGTGATCAGTGTGACTGACTGGAGAGGGACAGCTGACTTCTTGTGCTCGTTGAGTTTGAGCAAATGGAGAGCATTACTTCCAAATCAGCACGCTGCAGAAGAAGAGGAAGGGATAGAAAATGCTATATAAGTTCTTAGATCTGGCTTTTCTTTTGACACTCTGTGAAATCAGATGATTTGGCACTTGTAGCTACTGCGGGTAAGAGGCGTTTATAAGAAGTAAAATGCAATGTATGTGTGGCAGTGGTGGGGGAGGCATCTGTTCTGCAAACATCTGAGATGCTGGAAAGTGAGTCCCCAGCGGGAAAGAGAAGTTGCATAGCTGGCACCGAGGCGCGCTTCTCGTGTGTGTGTGGCCATATTTAGAAAAGGATCAACACGAGGAGCTGCATTAATAGAGGAGCGAGTGGCTGGAGGGATGGAGCATAAAGGAAGTTATTTGGATCTTGCTCGTTCGCTTGAATGTGCCCAGACGATGCTGTGGGAGGGTTGCACACTCCAGCCTCGCTGCCTGTGTGGAGTGAGTCTCGAGTTTCAGAAGGTAAACTGCAAGTTTTTGTTTGACTTGGAGCTCCCCAGGGCTGGTGCCTGGGTTTGTAGGTGACTGCCTTCTGCCTCCCTGAACGGGACTGAATAAAAACCATCCTCATGATCCAGAGAGGCCAGGTCCAGCACTCGATGGAGCACAGCGCAGGATGCCTGACCTGTGGGAAGCTTCTGCTTTCCAGCACATCTTGCAAATGTTCTTGTGTGGAAGTAGAGCAAATAACAGCCATTGAGGAAATCCCCACACTGCTTTTCAGACAAGATATATATAAATATATATATAAAAGCTATCTTATTGGCAAATGCTTGTCAGGATAGTAGTACAGTTCATTACAGTTATTTGCACCTATGTGGCAGGTTTGAGTTTAATGCAATTCAGCTTATTCAGATACATTAATTTTGGAGGGGAATGAAAATGATACTGCTAAGAGACAGCCCGCAGGAACGCTTTCAGAGTTTTCAGGAGCAGTTAAACTCCCCCCCGCCTTTTATTTAGAAGTGATTCCTCTTTTTGCACTCATCAAGACTGGTTTTTAAAGACTTATTTTTCTTGTTTTGGCAAAAGTTGAGGAGCGCAACTGGCGAGGAACTGGTGGGGAGCAACAAAGCATTTCTGTCTAGCTAAAAATTGTGTTTGGGGCCATCTTGGAGCACTTTGTGAACCGGAGTAGAAACTCTTTGTGTGAGAGAGGCCATTCAAGTGAGGTTGCACGTTCTCCTCCCCAGAATTAGCATAGCAGAATGCTTCATTGCGGAATGTTTGGGATACTTTGCACAAGGAATAGCAGTGAGTCGAAGATTGCTAACAGAGGATCTGTAATGATGCCAACTGACTTTTTCTTGGTTTTAGTGAAGGCTTTGTATACACAACAGGATGAGTCACCACTGGAGAGTTCTCCAAGTGTTTGGCATCCCCACGGATCCTTTTCTACGTCTCTGCTGCACAGAAAAAGTCTTTTTGTCCTGAAGCTCTGCCTTAAGAAGCATTGCAATAACTGGGAGCTTGAGGGGAGGGTTTATCTAATGTGGCTTGAATCTTGACTTTCTATGATTACTTTTAAAATACCTTGGTATTCTTAGATCTTCCTGAATGATAGGATGAAGATGTCTCAGTACTTTGTTGGCCGTTGATTTTTTTTAAGTTGATGTCCTTCTTTTGTGAATTTGTTTTTTAAAGTGTGTAACAGGAGCTTGGCTGTTTTCTGTAGCTTTAATGCAAGTATTAAAACCTGGCTGCAGGAGGATGCTGGCACTCAATTTGCTTTATTGAAACAGGATCCCTGTTGTAAACCTGGAGTAGCTGCTTATCTGAGTTGCCCTTATTTTAGGTACATTCTCTTTTGATGCAGTGTCATGTAGAAGTGGTTGGCCTTTGTATTTTCTGTTGTGTTTCTTACTAAATAATTATTTTCTACAATTCAAGTTTCTTTTTATGTGTGCTAAGGACATCAGTGGTGGTTGTCCTCACTCAAAGTCACCGCTTCATAAAAAGCGGAAACCTTTCTTAGTGTTTCAGATGTTCATAAGCAATGCATCAGACCAGCACTGTATTTTATTTTGCCCATGATTTTTCCTTACGATGCAAAACTCATTTCATGCAATGTTCAAGAGTATAGAAGGCAGCCGAGATTGAATCTTGCAGCTGGTGAAACGGGACAGCAAACTTATTTTTATCTGAGATTTTTAGGGATCTATGAAGGTTTTTGGGGTTTTTTCCCCCCACTGATTCATTCTTAAGCAGTGCATTTTGTAAACAGTGCTATCATTTTTTATGCCTTGTAGTAGTGGTGATATAGATATCTTCATTATGCATTAAATTTAACAGTTTGAATTTATGTGATTTCTTTTGAATCAACCTGAATATGAAACTTATGGCCAAGGCAACTTGAAAAAAGAACAAAATTCTTCAGAAGAAGAATGAATGAAGAAATCTTCAGAATTTGTAATTTTTCATCCAGAAAAAAACCCAAAACTTTCATAATAATCTGAAATTGTGTAGGCTTTCAGTCCAAAGTCGGTGAATGATACTGTTTACAGGAGGCATAAAAGACAGCAGGGCTTTCAGACAGCCCTTGGAGGAGCACACAGGTTAATTCTTCAACACCGCGTGTGCAAGTGCGATGGTTTGGAGTTGGGCTCTCAAACTCATGTATTTTTATTTTACTGTGCACATCCAAGGCTAAGCATTTCATTTGATTTGGAAATGAAACAACATTGATGTAGCTAATAAGCTTGATATTTGGTGATAGTTTTTCTTTGAGTGTAGAATTAGTTTGGTGGCATTGCTAAGCGGTGCTTTATAATGGTGGTGCACTTATTCTGTGGGTTATTTTGTTCTTTAAAGTTGGAGTTGTTATGCTGCGTGCTACCAACTTAGTACTAGTCTGCAGTAAATTAAATGTTGGATTGTGCTAATATGGGGTGTGTCTAATGTAACTAAAGCCTTAGTTTGATTTTATTTGCCAAGGGAAGCTAAACCTCCACTTCTGATTTGATTTTTTGAAGAGGTAAACTCTCAACATATCTTCAATTTTGTGGCTCAGTGTGCAGCTAAGAAAATGAGGTGTTGGGGTGTGTCTGTATCTAGAGAAGGTAAAATTTTTGGTGATATTATTAGTGCTATGTTTGCTTGGCATCCTCTCCAAATAACGTATTTCCCCCGAGAAACCATTATTCCCAGCTGTTCAGATGGAAAAAAAATCATCTGTGATTCTGTAAGAAAGTTTTCTTTAGGGACATTGAACCAACCATGCTGCCATTGCTGTAGGATTGAGATGCAGCGAAGAAAACTGGTATTCATTCCTCTGTGAGATGACTTTCTGTTTGTTTAGTAGTGTGTAGGCACCTAAACATTGGCACTTGAAATTTCTGTGTGTCTTAGATTTTCTCCCAAGTCTTGAGAATTAAAGTATCATAGAATATCCATTTTCCTGGATGCTGCTGTAGCTTTCCTAAGTTTGTGGTAAAAAGGCATTTCTAGTGTCATTGAAAGGTGATAAAGATACTTGGAGAAGCAAAGGTGGTGAAGGTTATTGAAGGTTTCCTACCTCATTGCTTCAGAGGAGCCGTTCCCTGGTAATTCACCGTGTTGTGTTAGTAATGGAAACTCTCTAGATAGCTTCATGTTCCCGGGTCATGTAAGGCCAGGCCTGCAGAGCTGGGTGGTGCTGGCAGTGGGGCCTTGGGCAGTCACCCTCCCTGCAGCTGCTGAGCCCCGTGCCCGGGCAGTGCCGCAGCCGCAGCGTTCCTGCAGCAGGACCTGGCTGCCAGCGCGCCCGGGACGGCGACACCTCGCCCTGTGAGGGGTGGCTCACGCCGAACTTCAGGGGAAGATTTCACCATTGCCCAAGTCCTGATGTTCTTGCTTTGACCCGTGCCAGCTTTTTGTATAATGCTATTTATCGTATTTGTAGGTTTTGATCGTAAAGTTGTAGTCTTCAGAGAAGCATTGCTTTTAAAAGGAAGAGAATCACAGAAGCACAGGGTGTGTTGGGTTGGAAGGGACCTTTAAAGCTCATCCAGTCCAACCCCTGCAGTGAGCAGGGACATTGGTACCAGATCAGGTTGCTCAGAGCCCCATCAAGCCTGGCCTTGAATATCTCCAGGGATGGGGCCTGCACCACCTCTCTGGGCAACCTGTGCCAGTGATCTACCACCCTCATAGTGAAGAGCTTTTTCTTAACATCCAACCCAAGTCCATCCTTTTCTAGTTTGAAACCGTTCCCCCTCGTCCTATTGCTACATGCCCTAGTGAACAGCTCTTCCCCACATTTCTTATAGGCACCTTTCAGGTATTGGAAGGTCGCTATAAGGTCCCCCCGGAGCCTTTTTTCTGCATATGTGAACCATTTAAAATATCAGGTTACTTATCAAAGAGGTCTCATCAATTATTAAAAATTAATTATTAAAAATAAAGTTTTTTCTTTTTATTTTACTTAGTCATTTCCTTTCTTAGCTTTGAGGACAGTGTTTCGCTTTCTGCGGTATAGTTTTAAATTGGTAAACTTATGCTTTTATAATTTTTTCCTAGTTAACAGAATTCTTGATGAAATTTTAGATTTTGAATAATCCTAACCTTTGTAAGTAATTTGAGACTTGAAATGATAGATTTGTTTATTAAATGGTGTATATGTATATTTATTTAAATGGTATATTTCTGCATAAAGGACAAGATTTGGTACAGTATTAATGTCTTTATCATGTCAGCAATCAGATAGCTCCTGTTGTGCCTACATCTGTGTTACTTGCCAGTAAACCAGACCTTCCACAAGTCAAGGCCTGCCATGTCTAGACTGCGTGCTCATCGAATTTAAATTCTGAAATGTGTACCGTTATTTGCAGTTTACCCGGGTCCTTTTCAGAAGTTGAAATCCAGGAACTGAGCCTTGGGTTATCTTGGTGAGGATTTTGTGGGGAAAAAGAAATAAAATAGATTGCTCAAGATAACAAAAAAATAGATAAGAAATAGATTGCTCAAGATAACAGCTGTCTGAAGATTTCGTGTTGGGATGTGTTAGTGCTGAGCTTTTACAGATGAGAAAATAAGTGTTAATAATTCATATATTTTACTTATGGTACTTGCCGCAGAGTTTACAAAATGATAGGCACTCTGTAAATGTTTTGTGGAAATTTGACTTGAAAAATCAATACAAATTGAGCTGCAATTCCAGCGCCTTTGAAATTGCTGGTATCCAAGAAACGAAGCCCATCGACAAGACTGGGGCTGGCTGGAAACGGTTAAGGGCGGGCAGCAGGGATTAGCGCTGGGCCCAGCCCTGCTGCTGTTAATGAGCTGGAAGGAGGGGAAGCAGCAACCTAATGGTATTGACAGACAGCACCGAGGGAAATGGGTTTGTCAACACCAGGAGAGAGAAAATGGAGAAGACTGTGGGTTAGGGATATCCAAAATTCAGAAATGGGAGAGGGAGGTTCCCTCTCACAGCTAAAACCACTGCTGTTCAGATGGGGTTTTCAAACATTGGACTGATGAGAGTGAGCATCTTGCAGTAAAATAATGCTGAAAGGGGACAGCAGATAAATGGATGTTTTCTACAGATCGTATTTTAATTACCTCAGATATGTTGTGAAGATGAATGCATTGCCATTTACTACACAGCTAGACTTGGTGTTGATGTGAACAACAGGCACATCCACGGGATAGTGCTGCTTGGAGACAACAGTTAATGCTCACACCTAAGTTAAAATAAAACGTGTCGTGGGGAAAAAATGTGCTTTTGGTGAAATCTAGTAGTTAAGAGTTGAGTATATTTAAAACCAGCAGCTTTCCATTTTTATATTAAAAATATTAAGCCTATTTTATCTTGTAGACAGAGCTGTGATGGTAACTGTACCATTTAGGCAGAGATTTTTCGTATGCTATAGGAACTTTGAAAACAAAGTTTCAGTGAGAGGTTATTGTAGAAATAATCTCTATAGTCCACAATGAATGAAAACATGAAATAGTTGTCATCATTCTAAGTAAATAAATGAAATTATCCACTGTTGAACTGTCCCAAATGTAACCTCAGCTGCTTTGCAGACCCAGACATGGAGACCAGACGAGCAGCATTTACCAGCTGTGTATAAGAGCTACACTGCACGTAAAGGGATTTCACATTTTATTAGGTGGGAGGGATGATGTCAGTTTGGTTGATTATGCCCCTTTCAGGCTGCTGTGATAATTACCTGCTTGTTACCAGAAGTGTCGAACCCATTTTCAGTTCTTGTTTGCTTTTGCTGTCATGCCCTAATTGCTACATAATTTTGTCCCTGCCAATTACTACCTTGGAGTTGGATTGTACAGTGAAAAAGTTGTAAGAAGCAATAAAGTCATTGTTTTTTAGAACTCGTGATTTCAATGCAGTATTTCATTACACTACCAAATACATTGAAATACACGCTGCTCAGTTCTGGGAGGTGGTGAAATCCTGTGGTTCCCACTGAAATCAGGATGATGCAGAAGGCACAACTTTTGGAGAATCACAGAATATGAGGAGTTGGAAGGGACCTCAAAAGATCATCCAGTCCAACCCCCCTGCCAGAGCAAGATCACCCAGACCAGGTCACACAGGAACACGTCCAGGTTGGTTTTGAATGTCTCCAGAGAAGGAGACTTCACGACCTCTCTGGACAGCCTGGGCCAGTGCTCTGGTACCATCACAGTGAAGAAGTTTTTCCTCATGTTCAGATTGAACCTCCTATGCTCCAGTTTGCACCCATTGCCCCTTGTCCTATCATTTGACATCACTGAGAAGAGCCTGGCTCTTTCCTCCTGACACTCGCCCTTTACAAATTTATAAACATGAATGAGGTCACCCCTCAGTCTCCTCTTCTCCAAGCTAAAGAGACCCAGCTCCCTCAGACGCTCCTCACAAGAGAGATGCTCCCCTCCCTCAATCATATCTGTGTCTCTGCGCTGGACTCTTTCAAGCAATTCCCTGTCCTTCTTGAACTGAGGGGCCCAGAACTGAACACAATATTCCAAATGTGATCTCACCAGGGCAGAGTAGAGGGGAAGGAGAACCTCTCTGACCTACAACCACCCCTTCTGATACACCCCAGAATGCCATTGGCCTTCTTGGCCGCAAGGGCACATTGCTGGCTCATGGTCATCCTGCTGTCCACCAACACCCCCAGGTCCTTTTCTGCCTGGCAGCTCCAGCCACTCATCCCCAAGCCTGTAGCGCTGCATGGGGTTATTGTGACTGAAGTGCAGGACCCAGCACTTGGCCTTGTTGAATCTCATCCAGTTGGCCTCAGCCCATGGATTCAGCCTCTCCAGGTCCCTCTGCAGAGCCTTCCTACCCTCAGGCAGATCAAGACTCTCTCCCAACTTGGTGTCATCTGCAAACTTGCTGAGGGAGCACTCAGTCCCCTCATCCAGATCAGGGAAGGCAAGGCACTTGCAGGCGAGATGGCTGTAGTACATCCCTTGATGGTTAAATATGCAAAAATGAAGAGGTGTGGAGAACCAGTGGGTTTTAACTTTTTGTTTTGGATATAAATATGTTTACTACATACCTTAGAGGCAGGAACTATTAGGTTTGGTGTTTTTTTAATATTACTTCACCTCCTTTTTACCCTATCTTTTACCTACTATGTGAGTTTTAAAAGCTGCCTTTGTATAGAGGTACAGATTTTGGGGTCACCTGATGTGATCTTTTATGCACAGTTTTCTATAAAGATGTAATGTCAGTGAATTTCTTGAAAAGATGCTGGGCCTAACAGTGTTTTGTATTCTGATTGAAACTATTTGTTTTAATTATTCAGTGGACTAAAGCCTACAGTAATTGTGTAAAGACGTGGCTGACAAAGCACTTGGTTGTCTTTGGGAGCTGTCATTGCCCTGCTTTAGGTTTCTTGGGTGGTCCTCCAGCAATAATGTCCCATGTTAATCAATATTAGTACCAGTTCACGCTGGTGAAATCTGCGTATGGAATGACGTGGATGAGCATAGGGTGAGGCAAAAGTGGGATTTGGATGGAGTAAGCACAGTTCAGCCAGACGCACTTTAATGTAAGAGGAGGGGTCACCATGTAGAGGTGTAGGGAGGAGGCTGCAGTCCAGAAAGAAGCATTTTTGGAAAGGGATTTAGGTGTGGGATGTTGGTGGCTCTGTCCTGCAGCTCTGTTTGTCATTTGTGAGATTGGCTGCTGCCGTATTTAATGAGATTCTGATGTCCACAATTACAAACTGAAGTGTTGTGAAAAGCCATGAGACAGACCAAAGATGGTGGAAAGCCTGGAGAAAATCGCTCTGGTGAGAAGGGTAAAGGTGCTCAGTGTGTTCAGTGTATGGGAGGGTGGGGAGTCCAAACCCTAAAACTAAGTAGCAGCTTGATTACAGGATTTAATATTTCCAGTGGAGAAAATACTGAGTTTTGAGAGTTCCTTAATAGAAAAGAAAAAGGTAAAAGAGCCAGTGATGGAAAACTGAAACCAGAGAAGTTCCTGTAAGAAATGAGCACCGATTCGTAAGGAGAAACATAGCAAAGTTTGAAGATGGCCTTCAGTCAGTCACGGTTATCGAGTGTTATTTGTGGACATTGGGCTCGTGTGGATAATGATGCTGCTTTGTATCCACTGAGTTGGACTTCTGCTTGATAGCCCCTCTCTTCAGCAACTTTTATCACAGATGGTGTAATAAATGTTGAACACTTTTGTGGCCAAAGAGTCTTTTCATATGTAATCTTTAAGACATTGATTGCAACATACGAATGGTTTCTAAGGTTCTGAGGACGCAGTGTACCTCAGTTGTAATTCTTTTGTCATCGGGAAGGCTTTCAGGTACTTTAAGGAGAAATTACAGTGTGCAAAAATAGAGCAAAAAAACCCCCAGTTACGCAGAAGTAATACTGTAACAAAACCTCATGGCTTAAGTGCTGAAGTTTATGTGTGGCTAAACTGTGAACTGACCCCTGTTGTGATACCAAGACAGTGTTTGGGTAGATCCGAGTAGCCTTAGGGCCACTGTTAACTCATACAGAGCCATAGGTGCTTCCCTGGGCAGTGCTGACTTCAGCAGTGGTTGCACACAGAGCTGTTACAGAGCTGCTCTGCCAGCCTTTGGTACCTGGAAGTACTTGTGCAAGGCTTGATTAAGATAATTTTTGAGGCTGTGTGGTCTGGTGAGGAGAGCTGAGCTTTCATGCTGTAAATGTTAATTAGAAGCATATGTGTATATGTAAAAAGCAAGCTGAAATAAAAGTATAAATATCTAAGAAGCTGTCATTCCAGAAGGTCTGTGCTCAGAAAAGATTAGGTAAATATACAAATAGTCCCATTATAAATCGGCTTCAGTATCATTTCTGATCTTCTTCGTTACTTGTTTCTCTGGTGGCTTCTGAAAAACGTTACTGAGCGAGTGATTCGGGTGGCGATTTCCAAATCCTTTAAACAGCATCGCTTACATTGTCACCAAAAGAAACTTAATTTGCTTTATTCCCTCTCCTTACCTGACTGCTCTTCCCTATCACTGCTCTTCTCTCTTGCTGCTTCCAGCACAAATGTTTGTAGACCTCCAATAAATGTAGTAGGATATTTAGATGAAAATGAGCTGTGTTTTGCGGGGCATCAGTCCAGTCTGTGTTCATTCTTAAACTTTGTTCTGACGTTATTTCAGGTTAGCACGTTTGAATCTTGAACATGCTGGTATTTTTCTTCATACTGAACATCAGTTTTGAGAATTAACCTCCTGTTACCTTAAAAACAAATTTTCTTACCTGTTCAAATTGGGGATAGCTGTGAAGCTGGAGAGAAGTCACAGAGCATGAGGACCTTTTGCAGCTTTCAGTGCAGTAAATGGAGTGAGGTTATTGCTTGGGTGTCCTTGGATGATGGCCCCAAGGGAACTTGACCTGGAGGTATCGGTTGGTCCTTTTGGGTGCCTTCCATTGTAGTAGCTGCTGTGACAAGGTTTGCTGGGTGCGTGCCCCTATCGTGTGACACAGATACAGTTTTGTTTATGACTCTGACCTGTATCGCATGGCCTAGGCTGAGCCGTAGCTCGTTCTTTTTGTGGTGCTTCTTGCACAGCCTCACCTCACCTCACGCCGGGGCTGTGAAGGAGGGGATCAGGTACAACTCTTCTAACATCAATGCTGGAAAACCCATCTGTTCATTACCTTTTTTTCGTATTTTTAATATTAAAGAAATGAGGTAATAATAATTTTAAAAAACCCCATGAATTCATAAGTTTAATCTTAAGTGGCAGAAGACTGGTGTGGAGAAGAGAAAACGCAGAGAGAAGCTTGGTGTGGTTTGTAGTGGCCTTGAAAGAGGTGAAATTTTGAGAACACTGGTGTCCAGCAGTGAAAACTGTCCCAAATAAAGATGATAATTTAACTGTCCTTTGAGCAGAAATGTAGAAGTTCTCTTTTAGAATTGTTTGGGGCTATTTATAACTGATCTGTAATTGTCAGAACACAAATTTCTGTCTCCTCTCTCTGAATCCTCTTCAGAGATGGGGGAAAAAGAGGCGGACAGATTTGCTTAGCAGAATGCAGCGTTTCTGCCTTAACCATGCCCCTGGAGGTTATGGGTCTGTTTATGCAGAAGCTTTAAAACACGTTTGAAGACTCGTATTAGTTGTGACTTTGCTTCGGAGCACTGCTTATTATGCTTCTTGTATTGCACAATAGTATTTCCAGAGTTTTATTTACTCAGATATAAAAATAGTTCCCATGATCGGGCTTTTAGGATTTGCTCCTAGTTCGAAAACAATTTTGTTAAAAGAAGAACTATTCATATGAATTATAAATTGACACTGACACCCATCTGATCACATTCCCCGTTTTCTTTTGAGGTCTATTTTTATTCTTCTGAGGTTTTCCAAGCTTTCTGAATAAGTTTTAATGGATTTTTAATTAGCAAGCGGATCTTGTGTTTTTTTCCCTTTGGCTTTCCTAGGTTTAGCAGTTTATTGAAAGAAAAATATTTCATAATACTTGTTGACATAATCTGAAATAAAAATGCATTTCTTTATAAGGAGCACTAAGGGTGCTAACAGATGGAAAAGATATGTGGTGATATGACATTCATTTCTGTTGTGTTTTTTCCTGTCTTACTCCATTTTAGATTGGTAACGACAAACTGTAGTGAAGTTGCAAGAGCTACTTTTCTTCCATGCCATCGATTAATTTGGGTGGTATTAAGAAAATTCTACCTAATGTGTTCTAATTCAGCACCTGGCACAAAAGCAGGTTATTTATATCACTTTGGGTACCGCCGTTCATTTCATGCCCTCGTCCTTCTGGTTTAAGCTTAAATCCGTGTTGGGGGAAGCAGTCAGGAAATAGCGGGGGTTGTTCATCGCCTTTAGGAAACAGAAGCTCAGGTAAAATTGAAGGTGGATGCCAGACAGGTGGGGTTTTTGGGGTATTGGTGGGATCAGAAATATATCAAAAGCATAAGAGTGAATGGAGTTGTTTTCCATATAATCCACGAGAAGACTTGTGTTTCCCGTTGAGTCTAAAGACATGAGTGAAGTTGATTTGAGGCAGACGCTCCTGAGCTTTATTCGATGAGAAAGCTCGAGATGATGCATTTTGATAGATGTGAGATCTGGAAACCTCTCAAAATGATGCTGTGTGAGTGGGGTTTAGTTTGTCTTAAATAAACCAATATAATCGGTGAGAGTTGAAGATTTGCATCCTTTTTTGAATATCCTGAATTAACAGTGAGTGAAAGCAATGGTTGGAGCTCTTTGTGTGCAGACTGTACTTGCTGGGTATAAAAGCAATATTTTGAGTAAAACTTCAGTATTAATCGTTCGGTTGTTTGTATACCTGCACCTGTACTGGATGTATCCAGTGAGGATATTTCACATACGCAGACGAATACATTTTGAAAGAATCTTCACAGTCTCCCTGTGGTAAGACTCCGGCAGGCTGCGAAGTTTCAAAAGGAAATGTTTGAAAATGACTCTTAATTAATGGTGCTAAAATTACAAAAATCTGTTGGCAGAGAGCAAAACTCCACCAAGTTCCAAGGACTTGGCAGCTGTTTCTCGTGCGCGATGACTCAGATCTGCTGAATTCTATGTACGGGATCTCAAAACCATCAGACGTGAGGATTGCAGACCTTACCGTTGTATTTGCCAGCTTTATGCAGAAGAGAGTAGCAGGCCAACTCTGCAGCGTAGGAAATGGCAAGGAGCTGGGTAATTCTTAATTCTTAAAAAACATGAGCTTGGTCCTGTTATGGGTAAAAAAATTTTGGGCATTGTGGCTGTCAGAAGAGTGGAGGAGTTGAAGCTTCCCATAGCCGTCGTCATGGAGAAAAGAAGTCTTGTGTTCTGGTGCAAGTGGATGCTTGTGCTACCCGTCAAGATCAAACAGCGTAGGATGCAGTAGTGGATTTTAGTGCAGGTTTCCTTACTTGAAGGAAGGAGAAGTGTGGAGAAATGCAGTGTTTGGTGGTGCAGGTGCACATGTGAAACTCCTGCAAAGATTATCAGATCTGTAAATTTGACAGCTCAATGGTCTCCCAACTGCTGGTGTTGCCATTTCATTCTCCTCTCCTGTAAAGAATAGAACCTGGGAAGTCATTCAGCCGTCTGGATAAACATTATTTAGCAAATTCACCACAGAGTCTCACATTAAGTGTAAGAATATTGCCATTACCGAGTCTGGAGGCAGGTAGCTACACAGGAATAACGGAGTTGGAGACATGCAGCCAGCTCTGCTTGTAGCTGCTGGTGCTCCTGAGGATTTGTCTGGTGGGGTTCCTACAAGGTTTTAACAAACAGCATGGGAGCTAAAATTCTGGTACGTTGGTTTGCTTCATTTTGATAGTGTTTTTTGTGTGGAAAGGATGGAGCTCGTGCAGAACTGCAAATGCATAACGCGTCGTAAGGTTGTAATCACATCAGACTTTTTTGGTAATACAGTTATTTCTGAAATGTGTATAATGTTAAAGACATTTAATGTGTTTTATGTTACAGAGCTAAAGCTGTAAACTGCAAGTCAGTGAGACTGCCGATCAGTGGGAAGGTGGTTCTTGAGAAACGAGAACCTGTAGCAGTTTTCGGTGCTGTGTATTGCGCAGTTCATGTGACAGATATTTGACTAAAAGTAATTTTCACTTACAGAATTTATAGATGTCTAAACAGTTTGAAAAGTAAAAAGAAAGCTGGAAGATCTGAAAGCCTTTTTAATGATTTCTCACTCTTACTCAAATGGTCTCCAAATCTGAAGAGTCCGTGTGTGCAGGTTAACCTGGCTTCATGCTCCCAGTGTCCAGCTGGGATTTTCTCCTGTAATGGTATCACAAAAAGGTCTGCAGAAGGACGTTGCAGTGTAGTAGCCCTAGCGTCGGCATTTAACTCCATAACTGGCTATAGCTGAGCTGTGACTCCATGGTATTTTATAAACTCATTTGAAAAGTTTATTATTTTATGTTACTGTTACTGGTAATGAATCTTCTTAGTTTGGTTTCTGGGAGCTGTGACCCTCAGTCTCTCTTGCCAGCCCACTGAGGATGTTTCCAAATGTTGGAAATAACATCTCATGGTCTCGCTAGCAAGGCTGTTTCAGTTAGGATGGTTTTCATCTGCTTTGTCTTTTAAAAGAACAGCTCCAGATCCAAACTGAACCACTTGAACTTCAGGGAACAGCAGAGCAGACGCTGAAGACAGCAGCTTTGCCCAGAGCAGCCTCACCTCCCACCAGTGCAGCTGCAGGCTGCTGGATCTGGTGGCCTTCTGCAAAACCGGGTTGAGATGAAGGTTTTCCAGCAGCCAGATGACATCTGTGTTGCAGTAGTTACACCTCTCTGATTCGGGTGGGCAGCTCTGACCGGTGCCTGCCGGCACAATGTCCTCTTTGCCTTTTCTTGGTCTCCCAGGGAAAGCGATTTTGCTCCGAAACCGGCCTGAGAACCCACCTAGCACAGGTAACTGTGCAAGAGCAGTTGAATTTGAAAACACAGATAACCCAAATGTCACATTTACTTAAAATTACTAATTCATTTGGCCTTCACATTGTTGTTAGAGATGTGCAATCCAAATTTGTTCTGACACGTGATGCTTCACTCAAAACCTGCCTCAGGACAGCCCTTTTCTTCAAGAGCTCTGCATTCATCAGTGATTTCTCTTTATTAGCTTATTTTTTGTCAGCCTCTAGAATGAAAGCAGAGATGCATCCACGACACCCAGTACAAATAATCTTTAAAAGCTCCTGTTTGCATTTCTTTGAGTGGTGTAGGAAGTCTTTGCCAAATCTCCCTTTCGCAGGGGAGCACTGGAAAAGTTGAGATCAGAGTGGTAGACCGGAGAGGAGGTTCTTTTTGTGCTTTTTCAGACATCCCTGAACTCAAAGGCTGTAATGTTTTTTTTTATTTCAGGTGTTTAGTGCTCTCAGTGGTAACTGCATAAAATATAGATGTGAAGGAAGTTTCAGCTGAATGAATAATGCTGACTGAATGAAAAATGGTAATTTTGGATCGTTACTGGTTCAAAGAGATGTGAGATGGGAAGTCGCAATGTTTCGGTTTTAAGCCTAAGCTGGGTCACTTCTCTTTGATGTAGTGATTTATGGAAGTATTATTATGCTTTATAAATTAGAAGTATTAAGATGCACACTTTGATTGCTCCAGGACAATTTGAGTATATTTTTGAGATCTCTTAGTAATGAAACTTAGGGCTGAGCAAGTCCTGTAGTGAAGTTGTAATAAGTCTGGTTCTGTAGATGTTAAACAAACGCGGTTTCCTACAGTCTTTCGCTTCTCTCTGTTACTAAAAGGTCAGCTTTTCACCTTTGCATTGCTTGTGATGTTTCTGTTGCACTTCTTTTCCCTGCATCAGGGTCCTTCTGCCTTTGGTATAAGAAGTAAATAGGAAGAAAGTACACATTAAGTTCTTTTTTTATAACGTGTGAAAGAAAATGTTGTGGAGGGCAAGTGCAGAAGATATTTTCACCTGTTACTGATTGCTCAATTGAAAAATCCTCTTAACAGTCTTCTAAATCCCAATCAGTTTGAAGCTGGAGTCAATATCATAGTGAGTTTGCTATTTGAGGCTTGGTAGTGCTTAGCGCTATTAAAATTATTCTGGCTAGCTGGCATCTGCCTCCCTTCCAGAGCCATATTGTTCCTGTTATCCACACTTGGGTGTAGAATTTCCTCAACTCTTAAAAGTAGCAAAGACTGCATTGAAAAGCAGTGTTCAGAGAGGGGAAAAACCCCTTTCCTTGTGGAAATTTCTGTGAATTAATTCTTATTTACTTGCTGTGGCTCCCTTCGCATGGGGCTGCTGCAGCTGAACCTTGGGTGCTGCAGGTTATGCTTAAGCACAGTTAAACTTTTACAGCTGCACTTAGGACTTACATTTCCGAACAGCGGGACCATGTGCTTTTGTACACCTGCTAAAAAGATTCCTAAAAAGGCTGTAACAGCTCTCACTCGTGAAACTGTCGTGTGAACATTAATTCGTTACTGATGGCAGCGCTAATTGAACCTTTTTATAAATCATTCCTCTACCATCTTCCAGGGTAAGGCTGCGGACAGATGTTCACTTAACAAGACATCTGTGCTGGTTTAGGATGTTACTGTATCCCAGATGTTACGCCGCTTTTTAAGGTTATCGGCCCTGTTTTCTATATTTAGTACCAGGATTTTGCGAAGCGTAGGAAGGGAGGCAGTTTCTCCCCTGAAAGGTCTGGGTTTTAGCATTTGAGGAAGAGGGGAAGCTTTGGAGTGGTTTGAGTGAATGTGTTCTTGTCAGCCTGAAACAAAGCGTGTTGGATTAGCGAGGTGGTTTCCATGGATGGCCTGAACAAATTGTCACCGATTTTGCTGGTAGCAACTCACGGAGAACGTGCAGAAGCGGGTGTGTGGCAATAACGTCTGGGTGATCATAAACCAGGGCCTGGCAGGGACAGGGAGCTGGAGATAGCAGCCTCGTCCGTTCTTTCATGTGCTTCCAGGAGATGTTGGCCCATGGACTCATTACTGCTCACCTTGTGAAGCAATGAGCAAGATCCGAGATGTACTTCTGACCTATATATATTGCACTTGGGAGGTTACGGTGCTATTGCTGTCACCTTGAGGAAAAAAAAAAAGGGCATTTTTCCATTTTCTCCCGGAGTTGTGCATCCGTGTGCTCTCCATGCGGTGCAGTGCCTGCTGATCGAACTGTGCCCGTGGAGTGGTCCAGGCTTTGGGACATCCCCAGGAGGCTCCCCCGGTGCAGAGGGAGCACCCAGTGCTCTGCTGAGCCCTGCAGAGGCGTTTTCTGGGCTTTTTTTCTTGTGGGCGAAATGTAATGAGTTGCTTACCCAGAGAAGAATGACGAGATTTTTGTTTACTGTAATGTATTTAAAGATGAAGATTAATGAAAAGCGTTAGCTAAGAAAGCTAATTGATAACAAATTTAGGAGTAGGATTTTGATAAATTACTCCATTTTATGCAAATAGGAGTAAAATTATTGTAGAGAGTAACTATGTTCAATTGGAGTCCTACATACATAAAGAAGTGTGGTTTTGTCCTTTGCTGACTTTGCTTCCTGAGACACTGCATGTGCTTTAAACACTAAAAAAGTTACATTACCTTCAGTGGGTTATATATATATATATGTATTTTATTTTAAACATAAGTAGATGTGTTTTTGTCTTTTAACCTTCCAAATTGAACTCGGTTGTAGGAAAAAAGATGAGCAAGGAGCCAGTGGCGGAAGCCTTGGCTGCATCCCAAGCCCGCTGCCTGTTGCTCTGCCTAATATTTAGTGGTGTTTTCGTGTCGAGTCCGCATTGGTCGGACTCTGCCCGTACGTTTTGTTCTGGGTTTGCAAGCTGTTGGAGAGGGGGATCGCCTGCATTCGCTCCTTCTGGTGGGGTTTCTGCTATGAAACATAAAAGCATGGTGTCGTTACCCTTCCTAGGAAGAAGGTTTGGGTCTGAGCTTTGAGACCTATAGCAAAAGTGAGGGTCAATATAGCAAATCATGGTTTGGTTCTGCCTGGCTTCGTGTGAAGGGGAACAGTCACTGGCTGGTCTTAATTTTGTTTTAAGGCAGTAAAAGCTGTCCATGCTGTCTTTTTGGATCCTTCTCCGTAAGGATGAACTTGAGAAGCAGAAGCCAAGTCCCAGGAGGAGACCAGAGCACAGGTTGCTTTTTCTGCTTTATTTAAGGGAAAGTGGAATAAGAAAACAGAATAATAAAAAAATACAGGGTTTGTCAGTGGGAAAATCTAGTGCTGTGCAAACCAGCCAAAAGCTTTATGTGTGAAACTAATAAATAAAATATATAAACTTAATGCAAATAGCATTAAACCATCCATTCTCACTACTAATGGTGATAGCCGTGATTAGGTATGCTGTATGGCCTTCTCAGATGGCATTTTCTGTGGAAACGTTAAATTATAGCTGTCAGTACAGTGCATATTTCACTGGTTTGTGACTTGAATTATTTTTTCTCTAAGCCAAACATTAATTTGTAGGCTGTAAAATCTCTGATGATGGTGTAATGAGCATAACTAGCAAAAATAATTTAATGATACAAACCGGCGTTTTTCCACCACTTCCTCGGTTGTATTTAAAACCTGCACGGTGTTACGAAGGCTTCTTGTGGAGTGGGGGGGGGAGGGGAGTGGCAGGAAAACACCAGATGTGGTTCTGTCTTTTGCTGAAAGAAGCAATTATGTTTAATTAATTGAAACCTCTGATTTTCCTTCGTGTTAAATAGGTTGCTAAAATACGGTAGGGAGTTGAAGGAGTGAACACTGCTCTTGTTTAAACAAAATGTTTAAAAAGGCTTTGTGAGGTACTTTGGTGTTTAGTACCTGAGATGCAGTTCTAATAGAGAATCTAAAGCCGTATGTAAATTATTAAATAAACATAAACAGCCATCATCCACCGTGCAGTGACCTTCACCCACGGGGTTGTGCTGGAGAGCACTGACGTGGGGCACGTGCGATGAGGGCACAACTATCATTTACATTTGCGATTACTTCAAAGTAATCCCAGGTTAGTACGAACTTGTAACTTTGCGTTGCAGACGGGGAGTTGGTAGAAGAATAATTGGGATAGGATTTAGCAGTAATCCCCGTTCTTAGCTGGTGGTGTTCAGTAAAGCTGCTCAGCGTTCCTGCACCAGGGGACGTGGTTTCGCTCACCTGCGTCCCATCCTCTCGTTCGGTGCTGGCTGATGTGCTGGGGTGTTGTGAAGAGCTACAAGAAATGTGATGTTAAATGCTCTTGTTTTCTCACCAGCTGCCTTGTTTTTCTGAGTGTTAGAAGACTGCTACCTCTTTCTTGCTGTGTCTCAATCTTGCTGGAAGAGCCTGTGCTGTGTCCATGGATGGGCTGATTCGGTGGCTGAAGGAGGAGTACAGGACGGTTTATTCTGATTACTGTGCAGTTTATTCTGGTTTAAATATTTGTGAACCACGGGTTTTAAGATGCTACACTGGAATCTTGTAAAGCAGCACATAACTGAAGGGGATGCTGGCTTCTGCTTCATCTAAGAAGGCTGTTAAATATTCTGTGTGTTGTGTGTGTGCTGTCACTGCTTATGGATAAGCAGGCAAGGGGAAAGATGACCTTGTATGCCTAGGGTTACCTCTGCACCCATGTTCTTCAGCCTTGTCCTGAACAAATTCATAGGGATGCCACAAAAAGTCCTTCATCTCTTCTCGCTTTCCTCTCCCTCCAGCCCCTTTGTCAATGGAGTGGGGTTTTTCAGGCTTTGGTTTGTTCTTTATTCTTATTTTCCTCCTTTGTAGAGACAAAACCGCTCCCAATGCAGAAGGGATCTCGTCAGGTCAGCCGAGACAGGCACTTGTCACCCGGCGGGAGAATGGCACACGTGGACTCATCTAAAGATGGTCCCAGTTCTGTGCATGTGAGCGTCTTCGACCCATGAGAGCCAAAGGCATTGCATGATAGACTTTATTTTGTAGGCAATTCAGCAGATCCAGTTCTGTGGAAATAGTTTGGATAGACTTAAGTATTATAAGAGACTGTATGAAAAAAGGAAATGCTGGTTTTGGAATGATAAAATCACTTTAAAAAACCCCAACCCTTTTCTTTCCAACATTGAACTAAACCCAAACCTTTCAGAGTTTTCTGTGAAAGAGGAACCAGAGCAGTTTTCTGCTCAGGGGGGCAAGCACGGTGCCAGTGTGCTGGTCCGTGTGGCATCCCGATTCAGGGCATGTGGGTTGGGTGAATGGTTGCCTGGGAGCTCGAGGGGACGTTGGAACCGCTGAGATGCCCCAAACCGCTCCCAATTTGTGTACTTGGACTCAGAAGCTCCCAGGGTCTCCCAGGCTTTCCGTCAGCACGCCAGGCGGGGTGCCAAGTAGCCTGAAAATTTGGGAGGCGAGGTGCCAAGCGCTTGGCTCCCCTTCAAATGGGCTGCTGAACAGCTGGGAATCTGGATGCTCGGGCTTCTCAGCAGCCCACCACGTTCGCTGCTGAAGAGGCAGGGAAAAAAGGCTGGAATTCGTGGCTCAAACCTCTCTGCTTTCCATCAGACCTGGGTTGAAATGGAAACAAATCTGCCAGGTGTTTTGGTTTTGATGTGCTGTCCTCACGTGATGGCATTTTTAAAGTGGTGACATCCAGTCGTCTCTCATAACATTTTATTTCATGCGTCAAAATATTTGTGTCACTGAAAATAATACGTGTTTCTGTTTGATTGCTTTGGCTTCATTATTAGTCTGTAGAAATGTCTTCCAAGGATGCTCTGAATCGGTATCTTATGTTATAGGATATGTAGCTACTGGCCAGGCTGTGGCTTGTGTTTCCTCATAACAATCTACAGTTGTCTCCTACGTGGAGCAAACAGGATGCTCCTGTCTTCAAGCCTTGCTGATTTAGTGTATTTTTAGCTCAGTAAAAAGTTTGTTACTGTATTCTTCTGGCAAGAATAATCAGAAAAACTTAGGGGACCAACTGCTGATTCAAGTGCACATTGCTGAGAGCATTACCTAGAACAGGAAAAAAGGGGGAGGAAACTTCTGATTTGTACAAGACTCAAATCATGGGTGAGCTTAAATGTTACGTAATCTAGTGCTGACAGCTATCCCTCAAATTGAAATTATTTAAATCCTGGATAAATTTAAAACTCGAGCTTTTAAAAAGTGCTTTCAGTTTTTTTTAAAAAGAGTTTTCCCTTCTTATGTTTGCAGGCCTCGGAGTAGAGGAAAAACTGCAGTGGAGGATGAAGACAGTATGGATGGTTTGGAGGCAGCAGAAACAGAAAACACTGTGGAAACAGGTAATGAGAGTGTAGAGGTGACTCTGTCTGGTTATTGCTTCTCTCAGAAATGCATTTGATTATGCAAGACTGGGCTAGACAAGAAATACTTCTTTAGTTTTGTAGTACAAGATGTGCATTTGGGCCAGTATAAAAGAAAAGAAGCTTGTATTATTTAAACCAATAATAATTAAAGCTATTTGAACCTCTTGCTTTTAAATAGTCTAAGAGAAATGCCCTCATAGTGCAGTTATGTAGAGGCTCTTTCTCAGGTTTTGCAAGTCTGTATCTCACAAAAATCCAAGCTCTGAAGCAGTAGCTGCTACTTTTAGAGTACCTGCCAAAACACAGGATTTCTTATTGATTGGTATCTTCAGCTAACTACAGCAGCTTACATACCAAAGGGATAACCAAATGCTAATGCTTCCTGCTGCTGCTTAGGAAACAAGATAAAGCCCTGTTTCTGCTTTTGTAAATATTTGTTATGGTGGTACCCAAATGCCTCTGTTACCGCATGGATCTCGCTGTACGGGACCGAGTGCTGCTGTAACAGTTTGCGGTTTCTGTTCTGGCAGGGGAAGAGTCTAAAGAGACTCGAGCAGCTGAGCTGGATAAAGCACACAAGATAAAGGCCGTGGTGAGGAACTGTCAGCTCTTTGCCAGGCGCATGTCTGCAGCCATTTGCCTGGTTGTAACCAGGGACTGAGTATGTGTAGAGGGATGAAACTGCCAGGAGGGATGAAGCCACGGCCAGTTGGTGGAAGTTTGTCAGTTTGACAGAAACAAGCCTTAAAAATGCATGGAGATGTGAGGGTTTATAAATTTAATGAGGTGGCCCTATATGTGTAATGAGCAAAGTGGAAGGAAGCACACAGGCAGTAACAGCGGAGACTGGCGGTCAGGGTGGCAATCGCGTGGAAATGCCAGCTGAGGAAAGGGAGTTGCCAAATTACTTTTGTAGTTTGCTAAGTGAAGGAGGTAGAGTTGTAAAGTCCTTAAAGACGAAGATAAGAATCTGTGCTTAGTGTCGATTTATAGGGAGAACAAATAGAGGACCTCAAAAGAGCCACTTTTGCAGCAAGGTTTTATACAGGCCACACAGGAGTATGGTGGCAGTGGTGAAAGCCATAAAGAGGAAGCTGAAACTCTCAAGTGGATGGAGGAGGAGCTTGGCTGCATATGCTGGTCTCCTTCTTGCTAGATGGTCAATGATGCTGAGGAGGCTTTGTACTCGAGACTCCAGGCTCTGGGGAGTGTCGTGAGTGTTTAGTCACAACTTGTGTTGCATTTCAGTGTTGCTGAGGGTTTGTGGAGGGAGTCTAGGTTAAAGCTTAGTACAACGGTACTACATCATTTTATTCTGTCAGGTTTTTTTCTGCCCCTGGTAATAAGCTGCTGGTGGTATTGAACTTGGATGGTCTTTTCCGGCTTCTGCAAGTAGGTAATTACCAGTTATTAGAGTTGAAAGTGGAAAAGTTTTAGCAGGTATTTGTCTGTAGAAAAGCAGAGGAGGGGAAAGGGAAGCCAGTTCTAATTGTGTCCTGTATTTCGTTTATTGCTTTTCCTATCCCAAAAAAATCAAGCTTAACTGCTTGTACATTACTGTGTACAGAATTTAGTGATAGCTGTATTTTTTTGGCTTTTCATGTCATTATTAGCAGAGTTCCTCAACAGAGATCTGAGAGGAGTTTTTACTTCAGGGAAGAGAGGGACACAGATAATCATTTTTAAGGCTTCAAGAGTGCACGTAGATAAGTCTGCACCAGAATCGTCCTGGCTGTCACAGAGGACCAGTGCTCATTTCGGAAGGTGCAGGCAGCAGTGGAGCCCTGTGCTGGAAATCCCGAGAGACAGAAACCGCTCTGGAAGCAATAACCATCACTGCAGTGCTGAGCCCGAGATGCTTTCACAAACTGTACTCCTAAGTGAAAAGAAACCTGATAAAAAGACATTGGTCTGAAATCCCATTTTGACAGGGGGAACCAGAATAGACTCGAAAGAGCATTATCATCGTCTTGGGGGCTTTGGTGGAGACAGAATTGCAGTTACGTTATTGTAAAAGTTGAGCACCATGTGACTCGATAGAGGTTTAATCATATTCATTGAAACGGCTGCTGCCTGTAAAACAACTTCTGTGGGTTTATCTGTGTTAATAATACAGCGCGGGAGAAGGAGGAATCCTGCTTTGTTGCTCCATGTAGAACCGTGTTAATCAAATTGAGGTACATTTGTGTTCCAGGTCATGAATTTTTGCTTCGACTAAAGAGGCTTTTTATTTTGTGTTCTTGCAAAGAGTGGACTTGCCCACAGTTTGCTGTAGTAGTTGGCAAACCAAAACACGCTGTAGTAATTCTGCAAAACATCTGAACATCGTGATGTGCGACTTCTGACGTATTTTGAGTCTCTGTATTTCTGGCTGCTTTTCCATCGTTTCATATGTTGAGAGTGATCAGGAGTGGTTTTACTGTCTGAGGTTTTATTTCCTGTTTGTTTTGGGTTTGGGAGGTTGTCTCTGTTTTGTTTTATTTAAGGTGTCTAGCATTACTGGTGCCCTTCTGTGAATTAACCCCTAAAATAAGAGAAGTCTGTGTTATTCATGTTGTATTCAGTCAAATGAGCTCTACTTTTAGGGAAGGGAGCAGTGCTGGGGGAATGAGAACTTTCCTCAAAGGGAGGGGAAGAAGAAGGTGTCCCATATAATCCCACCTGGAATAAAGAGGTGTTATTAGAGGAGGAAAAAAGCAAGGGGAGGATGTGAATACTAAACATTCCACATTATTTCCATTTGTAATATTGGCACACATTTTTGTTAAAAAAAAAAGGCAAAAATTCTTCTTGAAGTGGCTCTTTTGTAATGCTAAGGCATGGCCGTTTTAACTGCAGTTCAGGAAACAAATTTAATAAAATTCTGTAATCTGCTGTGCAGCAAGAGGCAGAGCTGGAAGCGGAGCAGCGTGAGCTGTGGGCCGCTCTGATCAGTTCACTGTGGGTTATCGTCCCCGCCAACTACTGCGATTTCTCAGCTCTCTGTGTCTTCTGCCAAGTCCTGTGTTCACTGTGGTGTAAATGAACGTAGAGTTCCTGAGGATGGAAAGAGAGGGGGTTTTGGAATCGGAAAAAGGACATTTCGGCATTTGGAAAAAGGATCTGTTTGGCGCCAAGTCAACTTCTTTTCCTGAAAAACGGTGCTGGCAGCTGCTTCTACTGCAAGTCCCCAGTCCCCCTGGACTTTGGGCTTCCTGGCAGTCCCAGGACAGGCTCCTTTCCTCACCCACAAGCCCTGTCTCTCTTCCTGATTTCTTGGTTTCTCCCTCACTGATTACTTCGCTTCTCAGCTTCACATTAGTCTTTCCAGTTGTCTGTACTTCATTTTCTTCCCTGTGGTTCCCACCAGTTACCTTACACTGCTCTTTTTCTATCCAACCAATGCTGACGTTATCCATCCCTCCCATCACTTCAGCACCCACAGCATCACCAAATGGTGGTGGTTGGCAGGGACCTCTGGATGTCCCCTGGTCCAACCCCCGTGCTCGGGCAGGGCCACCCAGACGTGGTTGCCCAGGGCTGTGTCCAGGTGGCTTTGAATATCTCCAAGGATGGAGACTCCACAGCCTCCCTGGGCAACATGGGCCAGTGCTCGGGCACCATCACATTAAAAACGTGTTTCTAATGTCCAAAGAGAAGCTCCAGTGTTTCGGTTTGTGCCCATGGCCTCTGGTCCTGTCGAGACCGTCCAGTCATCAACACCTTCCACCTTTCCAGCTATCGGTGAAGTACATTATGTTGTAGAATACTGTGTTTTCCTGGAGGTCCCCTTGTGTTGCTCCTCTCCGTAAGAGGAGTTTTCTTCTGATGAGTGAATCTCTGTAATGGCCAAAAAAACCAAACCAAACCACCGAAGTCTGGAAAGTGTGTGCCTGTGCGCACGCATATATGGAAATATAAAACTGCTAATCTAAAGAAAGAAAGAATATAACGAATACCTCCTGGTAAGCTTTCTGTGGGCTTGGTGGCCCTTTGCTGTTACTGAGGACTTGGCTTCTGCTTCTTTTCCCCATCTTCGATTGGTGTCAGCAAGTTTCTGTACTTGGTGTTTTCTTGTTCTGCATTTCAGTTGACTGAAACTGAATTCTGCGTATTGATTCTTTGATTATTCCCTCTTTTTTGAGAGCATTTGGGAAATACCCAGCTCATTCTAGAGCCTGTAATTCTTCCTGCCTTTTGTCAAGATTCAGACTCTGATTTGAAAGAAGTGCAATAAAAGAAGTTTATTTTAACCACTGAGTCTCTTGGGAAACTCAGAGTAAAATCCTTTGGGTATTCTGTTTACTATCTGTACCATGTCAACCAATTCTTGAAATAAACTAGTGCTTAACAGCATACCCATACCTCCTCATGGTGTCTGGAGACTTCAGGTTTGATAATACATAAAAGAAAGTGGATGATTTTACCAACTCATAGCTCCCAGCCCATGCTATCATCATTAGTGATGTTATTATCAGACCCAGTGACCTTGCCTGGGCAGTTGCTTTCTTGTTGGACTTCACCATAACTCCCTGAAGACAAAGTCTTCCACTCAGCAGCATCTTTTGTCTCAGGGCAAAGCACAGCATAACCAGAAACAAACGCTTCTCAATGGAGGAAAGTTATCCCTGTAGGAGCTGACAGAGAAGTTTGGACTAATTCAGAATTTCATCAGCTTTGAAGCAGCCTTGAAAAGCACTTTTCTAAAGCAAAAAACCCCTTGTAATATCCCACTTATTAGAGGAAATGCAGCCACCCTTTGCAGTGGTAAGAACCACAATGAGTAGAGCCTCCACTAAGGCAAAGTAAAGCAAGTCCTGGTTTGGGTGAATCAGTGGCAAAAGCTCCTGTCAACTTTTTGTCACCAAAGAAGTTTAAAATCCACTTTGTGCTTTTCAGACAGATCCTTCATAGCTATGTCACTTGTCACTCCTAAAATTAATAAAATTGACACTACTGAAGACATTGTCTGTAGATAAAATTTGTCCATAGATATTTGGGGCAGGTATGCTCTTAAAAATGCACTTAAATACCTTTTAAGGCAATTAATATTACCTGTACTCGATATAAAAGGAGTAGTTCCTTCTCTCTTATGCAGTTGTCTCCTATCTGTCTGGCCACTGGAAAAAATAGCAGAACTGAAGCATTTTGTTGTATTACAAACATCTTACTATTTTTCTTTGTGTTTTGGTAATTTGTTTGCAATAAGGAAACTAGACACAACGGGGTGTTACTTGACATTTGCCTTTACATCATTACAAGCTTACTTGATACGAACATTTTTTGTCATACACGCTTAAAATGGGCCATTTAGAAACATCTGAGTTTTTGCATCTGATGTCTCTGCCTTAGGTGTTTTGAGAGCAGGTGGAATATTTGGTAGTAGGCGATGATACCTGTTATTTCCAAATAAGTTCTAACCTCACTGAGTTTATCATTGTGGAGGTTATTGCTTACTTATTGCTACTTTTGCTTACATACTCAACTCTGCTTTTGGAAGGAGTTTTCAAGCACCTGGAGTATCCCACCTTCCCATTGCCCTGAAGCTTAACACTGCTGCTGCTGCTGCTCTGTGAAGAATGTAGTTGGTGAAATAAACTTAGGATAATAAAAGAGGTACCCACCTGCAAGGCACTGAAGATTGACCACAGAAAACTGAATTACTCTTAAATTCAGTCCTGGTACGTGTAAAAGAACACGCAGGGGAAAATCACTGTCCTCATTTTGTATAAGCAAAAATCGCTCCCAAATAGCTGTTGCCATCTGAGCAAGTGGTACTGTTGGTCTTCCGAGAATTGCAGTAGCTTTTATACGTCAAAGAAGGGAATAAAATTCTAAGAATTGCTGGCAAAGGGATAAGGAGAAAAAGGGATCAGTGTATTTATTTATTTATTTACTGTTGTTTTATAAACCTGTGGCATGACTGCTTGTTAAATGTCATGTGCAGTTCTGCTTCCCCTTCTCCAAAAGGACGAGCAGGATTTGGGAAAGTACAGGAAAGGCCAACGAGTACAAAAAGAAGTAAAAATAGCTTCTGCACGGGGATCAGCTGAGGTGAAAGGCTTCAGCCTTAAATGATACGGCTGGGGAGGAATTTAATAGGGTCCCACGGAGTGATCAATGGTATGGAGAAAATGAACAAGGTATGATGATTTTGCAACACAAAAATTAGGGGACATCGGGTCATGTTCGGAGCATTAAGGTGGGTGCATTTGTACTCGGCATCTACTTAAAATACAGAATTCATTGCTAGTGGATGCTTTGGGCATGAAGAATTTACATGGGTTTCAAAAAGACCTGAACAAATTAATGGAGAAATAAGCAGATGAGTGCTGCTGAATACAGCCCCTGGCTTAGGAAGTTCCTTGGTTGTGGGTTGCTGGGAGCTGGTTATCTGTAATATGTTTTGTGTTCAGGAATGACCGATATTATAATTTAAATGTCCTACATTGAAAACCTTACTTTTCATTTATAACCACTACAAAATGTGCACATTTGTTTACTTATTTTTTGTAACATGCATTTAATAAATAGGAGTACACTGCAGTGTACAAAAAAGAACTAACTGGAGGCTTTTTTCTCATCTCCAAATAACAACTGTCACAGTGAGTAAATCACCGCTAGGTCCTTCAGATAGGAAAAAACAGGTAAGTGGTGGTTTTAGAAGAAAACACATGTGCAGCACTTGCAGGAAACCCAACAAAACACTTCTGAGGCAGTTGTACGTTTTGTTGTTTATTGTTGTGAGTAAAATTTTACAATGTTGACTTAAGATGAAGAAAGGATGCCTCTGTCCGTGGAGAAATGCTTCTTGCACATGGTTATTACCGTCGCACTGGCAAGCCACAGTGTGTCCCTTTGTCCCCCTGTGTTCAGCTGCTAAATCTCATATATTCAAAGTTACTGTATGTGAAAGATTTCCGCATGTGAGCGGTTGCTGTGCGTGCCAGGCTGAATTCCCAGATGCCAGCAGGAGAGGTGATGTTTCTGTTAAATCGTGTCCTGAACGGTAACGGAGTTATGAACTCTTGACTAGCGGAAACTTGTTTTGTTTCTATTGGGACAGTGAGTGAAAGTTGCTAATTATAGCACTAGATAGACATTTAAAGTTCGTCATTTAAATTATCTTGTAAAAGATTTCATTTTGTTGTGACGCTGACGTGGTTTCTTTATGTCTAAGCTGCTAGAAACTGGAGCACTTTGGTGTTGCTTGTACCCCTGTGAGGCTGTGTAAAACACCTTGCCCCATTACCTGTTTTCTAACACAACATTACCCCTTTTAACAATTATATCTGCTGGTTAAACGTTTGTTGTCCCCTCTTGTGGAGCATCTCAATAAGCAACAGTGGAGGTCCCTAGAATCACAGAATCACAGCATGATTTGGGTTGGAAGGGACCTTAAAGCTCATCCAGTCCAACCCCTGCAATGGGCAGGGACACCTCCACCAGCCCAGGCTGCTCAAAGCCCCGTCCAACCTGGCCTTGGGCACTGCCAGGGAGGGGGCATCCACAGCTTCCCTGGCCAACCTGTGCCAGTGTCTCACCACCCTCACAGTACAGAATTTCTTCCTAATATCTGGTCTAATTCTCCCGTCTTCCAGTTTAAAACCATTCTGCGTCGTTCTATCACTCCCTTGTAAAAAGTCCTTCCCCATCTTTCCTGTAGGACCCCTTCAGGAACTGGAAGGCTGCAATAAGGTCCCCCCTGGAGCCTTCTCTTCTCCAGGCTGAACAGCCCCAACTCTCTCAGTTGGTCCTTGTAGGGGAGGTGCTCCAGCCCCTGATCATCTTCATGGCCTCCTCTGGACCCGCTCCAACAGCTCCATGTCCTTTTTGTACTGGGGACCCCAGCACTGGATGCAGTACTCCAGGTGGGGTCTCACGAGAGCAGAGTAGAGGAGCAGAATCACCTCCCTCGCCTTGCTGGCCACACTTCTTGTGATGCAGCCCAGGATGCAGTTGGCCTTCTGGGCTGCAAGCGCACGTTGCTGGCTCATGTTGAGTTTTTCATCGACCAACACCCCCTGGTCTTTCTCCTCAGGGCTGCTCTTGAGCCATTCACCGCCCAGTGTATGTCCCTGCTGTGTTGGGTGATGCTGGTATTTTCCAGGCTGCAGTATTTTCTGTTCTTACTGAAAGTTTTGGAAGCTCATGGCATTTCATAGAATTGTTTCTCACCAAATCATTTGGTTGGAAGAGACCTTTAAGATCATTAAGTCCAACCATTGCCTTATTTCCTGCCAAATTAGAAGCAGGTCTGGCAGTAGAGGCCCAACCAGTGAACTCTTTGGTTGCCCACAGCTGGGCTTGCAGAAAAGCAGGATTTCCACCTGCATGTCCCTTGTGTGTCTCACATGGGAAGAGGTCTCTAAGGCATCTGAAGATAGAGCAGGAAAAGAGAAAATAGTCAACACAGTTACTGTTCTGAACGTTATAGGTCTCTATGTAAGACATGTAAGTAAGGAGACCAACTGGTGTTAGGAAGGTGAGTGACCCACATAATCGACTGAGCATGGTGTACTTTATTTCCTTTGAGTATTCACTGCATTCTGCTCTAGAAAGAGGAATAAAAATAATTAAGAAAGGAAAATTTTGAATGCTTAAAATACAGAGCCTTTGTAGAGATTTTCTTTTTACTCGTTTGAAAAATTTTCAAATTACTTTTTAAATGCTATAAAACCTAAAGCTTGTCTTTTCAACGTGGAGCTAACTCTGTGCATCTTATTTAGACAAATGAGATGAAAGTGTTAATTAAAAGAGAACTGTAACACACATACTGTAAACCTTACTAATCCTAGTGACTTTCCTGCATATCTGTCCCCTGTCTCTGTTAGGCTTGCTTTTTTCCCTACTATTTTGTATCTTCATCCTTGGGGATGCTCAGAAGCCATCTATACATGGTCCTGGGCAGGTGGCTCTGGGCAAGGTGACTTCTGGGGTGCCCTCCAGCCTCGGCCATGCTGTGATTCTGTGAATGTTGCCCAGGTTGTAAAGCCTTTGGTGGCCCATGGGGATAGGAACTTTCCTCCTTGTACTTTTGGGGATTTCGTTTTACGCTAACAAGAAAAGAAGGCCTTTCTGTCCTCACCAGTCAGATGTGAGAGAACTGTTGATGTGATTGTCTTCAAATAGTATTTTATTTTAAATGCTATGTTTCCTAGTATTTTCCTAATGTTTTACTAAGGGATAGTGACATTAAAAAAGAACTTGGAGACATTGGGGAATTGTGCAGTTAGCTTTTTCAACTCTCAGTTGCCCCACCAACTCATTATACATGGGCAAGACCGTCACTGTGACAGAAACAGTCATGAAAATAGGCTGGAAAATAAAGCCTTATATATGAATCTGCAAATTAGCTTCACATTTATTAATCGTTCATGGTTCCTTCAGTCCCAGAAGCTTCAAAGTAGGAAGCCTGATGAACGTTCATTAAATACAGTGAAAAGGAGTTCACATCTGGCTCCAAGATCATCTCGGAGACAGCAGTGAGGGTATCTGCTTCCCTTTGCTGTGGCAGTGCTGGACTCCCATCTCCTAGGAGTTTGACACATGAAGTGCGTTACTTTTACTCTTCCTTTATCTTCTGTTGGAAAACTGTCACAAAGTTGAAGTGTGGCACTCACATAAACGCTGTTTTTATTCTGTTTGGTGGGCACCGTGTTTTCAGTCCTCCAACAGCATATTGAGGCACAGTTTGGTTCGTCGCAGAGACAGCAGTTGAGATGTTGTTTGTCTCATTTAGTATAATTTGGGTCCCTTCTTTGCTCGGAAAGCAAACAGCAGGGGGAAAAGCACCATAAGGATGTAAGCGCATAGTTGTAGGGAAGCAAGCTGTGTCTTCTCATACAGTTCGGAGTTCTTGAGAATGAGTTAGTGCCCGCGAACTTCCCTCTCCAGCGTAATGGGTCCCCATTAATGTATAATGAACTGAAAAGCTGGCAATGAGTAAATGGCTTTTTCTTACTTGAAAGTTTCTGCAGACACACATTAAAGCTGAGTTCCTTTTCCAGAGTTTAACTGGGTTAAATAAAGTTGCCAACATGGATCAGAGCAAGGCCACAATTTCTGGTGGGCTCCCTTGAGCACTGTACGTGTGGTTGTCCTGGGTCTGCTTTTAGTGATTTGACATCTCCCTGTCTTACAGGTGTTCTTGTTTTGCACTCTTTATTGAGGTGATGTTCAGAAATGTGGGTGTTACTTGCATTAAATTATCCTTCAGATCCAAAATGCTTTTAAAATGAACTGCAAACTAGTACAGAATCACAGAATCTTAGGAGTTGGAATGAACCTTGGAAGATCGTCCAGTCCAACCCCTGCCAGAGCAAGATCACCCAGACCAGGTCACACAGGAACACGTCCAGGTTGGTTTTGAATGTCTCCAGAGAAGGAGACTCCACAACCTCTCTGGGCAGCCTGGGCCATGCTCTGTCACTCTTAGAGTTAAAAAGTTTTTCCTCATATTCATGTGGAACCTCCTATGCTCCAGCTTGCTCCCCTTGTCCTATCATTTGACATCACTGAGAAGAGCCTGGCTCCTTCCTCCTGACACTCGCCCTTTACAAATTTATAAAAGTTAATGAGGCCACCCCTCAGTCTCCTCTTCTCCAAGCTAAAGAGACCCAGCTCCTTCAGCCGCTCCTCATCAGGGAGATGCTCCACTCCCTCCATCATCTTTGTGGCTCTGCGCTGGACTCTTTCAAGCAATTCCCTGTCCTTGTTGAACTGAGGGGCCCAGAACTGAACACAATATTGCAAATGCAGTCTCACCAGGGCAGAGTAGAGGGGAAGGAGAACCTCTCTGACCTACAACCACCCCTCCTGATACACCCCAGGATGCCATTGGCCTTCTTGGCCACAAGGGCACATTGCTGGCTCATGGTCATCCTGCTGTCCACCAACACCCCCAGGTCCTTTTCTGCCTGGCGGCTCCAGCCCCTCGTCCCCAAGCCTGTATGGCTCCACTGGATGCTGCCTGTTTTCGGAATCTTTGTCAAGGAGTGATTGCAGAGATTGGTTGTTCAGATGTGCCAAAAACTGAGCGTGTGGGACTTGGTTTGGTTTGGTTTTCTGTACAGAACCATTTACTGTTACAAGGGGTGTATTCCCAATAGGATATTTATTTAATGTCTGATGATTGGACAGTGGGTTTTTTTTCAGGATAGGTCGGTGGACTGGGCATAACACGATCAGACAACATTTTTGGATGTTTCAGATGTACAAAAACATTTCACATGTATGTTATTGAGTATCTTTACTGAAATAGGTGAAGCAGCTCCAGTTTACACTGGCTCAAATAAATATCTGGCACACTCAGTCACGATCAGGAATTTCTTCTTTTTTTCTTAATTTTGTGGTTTTCTTCTGTATGTTTTAGATGCCTTCATTGAGGGTTTTAAGCATCATACGTGGTCTTCTTAAATGAGTTTGCTCTTGGTTAAAGAATAATTTTACTTCAATCTCTTTACATCAAATAAGAAATGTTTCCCCTTCTCCACGTGCTCTAGCATATTATTTCAGTACTGTAGACCAAGCTGTGCAGTTTTATGTTCTGAGATGTTTTCTCTCTTTTATTGTTCTTATAAATCAGATTAAAACTTGTGGCAGATTTTTGTGCACACCCACCCATGTCTCAGATTCTTCTACCCATCCGTTTCTCCACTTGAATCACTTATCCTGTGTAACATTTGATTCTATTTTGTCAAGTTATAGATTATTTTTTTTAAAAAAAGTGGAAGACTCTTCTGCTGAAATCCTCTAAGAAGTCTGTTGCTTTTCTCTGACTGGACTTCTTGGAAAGAGCTGTATGTATTGACCTCTTAGCACAAACCCACATGCCAAAGAACATCTGCCAGAGTCCTGTGATTTTCGTGTTATTTAGGTTTCAAAGTCAAAGTCTGGAGGAGTGTGGAAATATTAAATGTTATTGGTCTGCAACCTTGACCCTTGTTCCTGGGCATTGGGATGCTCTCGGAGCAGCACGCTGCTGTGTCCTCCTGGCACATCCCTGCCTGCCCTGCAAAGAGGGAACCAAGTGGGAACAGGACTTAAATTGTGCAAACAGTGGCAATTTGGATTTTTGTGTCTCGAAGCCGACACAGACATTCTAGGCAAATATTGGCATTGCCAGCTGTAGATGTATGTATTTCATTCTAGCAACTAATCTAAATTAAAAGGGTGCTGTGAAAATTGCTTACATTCCTACAGTTCGGAATGAACTTTAGCTGGAATAAACCACATCTTTCCTTCCTTCCTTAACCACCTCAACCCTGGGCCAGCATAGATTCAGTGTAATCAGGAATAAACTGGTGCAAGGAATTGATCAAAGTTAAAGCTAATCTGGAAGAAAAAAAAGGTTGATTAAACCCCCAATTAATGTGCTGACCCTGGTGTTTGTTCAGGGATGGCAGAGCAGGTGCACAAGGAGAGATTTGGTCTGAAACTGCAGCCTCGTATGAAGAGGTTGGCATTGAACAATGCACCCCTGCCCCATTCCTCATTACTTACTGAACATCTTTGGTTTACAGTGGTACACTGTGTTATGAAATAACTTTGTAAGTATTCAGTTTCATGTTTTAAATGTGAAAGGTAATATTTTCCTGCTCTTTTAGCTTTGTTGTGTTTGAGAACATAGTTATATCGGTTAATCCATCGATAAATAAAATGAGTGTTTGCAGCACAAGGGAAAGCTCACAGATGTTTTTATAGTCTAAATAACTAAATAAAATCATAAATGAATACACAGATATTGCTATTTTTTTCAACAGAAGTCAAAGAGCAGTCTGCAGAAGAGGATGCCCAAACGGAAGTGGACAGCACCAAGCAGCTAACACCAGTCCTTCAGCGCTCAGTATCCCAGGAGTCTGCAAGCTCCACCGCCTCCGTGGGTGTGGAAGCTAAAACCAGGTCAGTGGGTGAGGAGGCCGGTGCTGAGGCGGGTAATGGGGTGCAGAGGGCTCGGGGCGCAGGTTTGGGCTGTGCTCCTGGTGCTTTGAGGTCCTGGCAGCAGCAGCCTGTACGTGAGGCTGGTGGCTTAGTGAGTGCATGGAGAGACTGAGATGAAAAGCAAATTCCTTGAGTGCTGTCCTCAGACTACACTGGTAAACCCTTGAATTACAGAGCATTAGCTGTTGAAATAAAAACAGATGTAAGTGATATGAGATAAAATGTGATTACTGAAGCTTTCCTACTGAGGAAATGGTGTACTGGCAAATCCATATAAAGTTATCTCTGAAGTTTCAGCTTGTATATCTGCAGTTTCAGGAACAAAGTAAAACAAATCTCTTGTCATTTCTACTGCGTTCTTCCTTATTTCAGTATTTATGATACAGAAAATAATGTTTGTGGGTTTTGTAACTTTTTATCAACATAAATTACCCCCAAATAAGTGAAAGCGTTAGTTACATTATTTGAGAGAACACCGGACACACTGTTGAAACAGTATCACAGAACTCTAGGAAGACCTGATAGGAGCTTTTAACCCAGCAGCAGAAGAGACCCAGGGTCTCTTCTGCTGCAGAGATTGCTCTTACCAGGCAGTTACAGGTGTAATTATATTTTGACAGACTTGCACAGAATCATCATCATCATTTTACTTCCTCCTAATCTGACACAGAGCATATTTTCCATGCACAAAAAATTACTTCATCTACTTGCTGCATATATAATTTTCATGTTTTACATGCTCACAAACTACTTAGATTCCAGCAGAGAGAAATTCTGTTAAATGGATCTTGCGTGTATACCTGAATGAAATACACAAAATTTTCTGTTCTTAATGGAATTTTCCGAAGCTGGGGTTCAATCACAGTAAATACATAAAGCAGCTTGAATTGAACAGCTGCTTTCGTTCTTTACTTGACCCTGTTTTGGATCATTTGCAAAAGTTTTAGTGCTGTTTCATCCGCACCCTGTTCTTCTGAAGGTTACTTTCTTGCTGTTCTCATGAATAGATGATTACAGCACCTTCCCTAGCCGTGAACTTGTTTCTTGTAGCTGGACAAGAGTCTTCTAAGAAAACTTCTACATGGTTCTGAACCAGCCCTTGTTTGCCCTCGATTTATTCTTCCCACAAGTGTTGCCTTCAACAAGATTGAAAGGTTGTTCTGGGCCCATTGCTTTGGCCAATCAGAGCATTAAAAAGCTAAGTACTATTAATTTTTAATCAAAGTAACAATGATCAAACCCTGTCTCTGACATTTGGGAAAGAAATGTGTTAAGGAGGTGTGAAACAGTTAATTGGGTGTCATAGGTTTCTTTGACCCCAGGTAATTTTGGTTCCAGACTTAGATGCAGAATTGGAGTTAGTTGCAGAAGTCGTTGATGCCATCATAATAATGGGGGGGGGGGGGGAAGATATCAGGGTATTTTTGACACTGTGTCTTGAAGCCTAGCACAAGAAAGCTGCTTCTGATCTGTGCCTTCTTGATCAGTCGTCTGCGTCATCATCTGTGGTGTGTGACACTGCCACTGTGCTGTGCAGGGGTAGGAGGACTGGATTCTGGGGGCTTGGCTCTCTTCTCTTAGGAGAAAATATGTGTGAAATAACACACACTGATGGTGTTTGGTTGTGTAGTGATGGGAGGAAACGTATCAAGATTTAGGTTAAGGTGTGACTCCATAGACACATTAAACCTGTAACTTGAGGAGGTAGTTTTGAAGCTGATTTCCAAATTAAACATACTTATCAATTTTAATCTCTTTTGTTGCAAGCTTTTCTGTTTCTGTTTTATAGTATAAGTAAACTAATCCAATGGAAACGTTTACATACTTAAAAATAAATTTAGGTATGTGAGACATAGGGAACTTATGGGAGTACATTATAACAGACAGTGCAGAAATTGCCTAGAACACAGGAAAAAACCAAAGCCTCCACCAGAATTAGATGCCAGTGTAGGTGGAGCCACTTTTGCATCACTTTTTTCAGTATTCTGGGTTTCTCTCTTCGGTAGTGCAGATAAAGGAGTTGGAGAAGCACAGGACACACAGCATAAAATGAAGTCTTTAAAATGAAATAATTAAACAATTTGCTATTGAAAATACAGATTTTGCCGTAGGATCTATAAGAGCTAGGAGATGGGGATTTCAAAGGGATTAGTCAAAGCTCAGCTGGTGTGATGTTTCTCTCTGGATCCCTCCTGAGACTGGAGATAAATAAGAACATTCAAGAGAAAGGCAAGAGAGAAGACGGTCCATGTTGGAACCTTCCTGAGGTGGGATATGGGAGTCCAAGAGGGCTGTTGGCTACAAATGGGAATTTAACAACAGATTTAGGATTAGTGCTGAGAAAATGGGCTAAAAGCCATGAAAGTAAGTTGTATCTGGGGTAAGGAGGCTGAAAGAGGTGAGGCGTGCGTGTGTGTATGCTCTGAAGGAATGAGTGAATTATTGACCGCATGTGGGGAGGGGCAGTAACGTCAGGCAAAGATAAACTATCAAGCCTGGCAGTGGTAAAAGTAATGCTGCCAGCTCTTATATATCATGAGTGTCATGGGTTTTGGAGCCTTTTCCTTGGGTTGTTGCCTTTTTCTTTTTATAAGCCTTGTGAGAAGCTTCTGTCAGCCCAGGACTTACGGCTGAGTGAAATCCAGCTTCTTGGAGAGGAATCTGCGCCCATGGTTGGTTCTGCCTGCAGGGAGCAGGGAAGTGCAGCCCATGGGGCGGGCGAGCAGCCAGGAACAGCTGGGAATTGGGGCAGAGCCCACTTCTGCCTTCTCCTCTGCTTCCCACATCGGCATCTCCAGGCATTAAAAGCTAACGAGAATGGCCTAGAAACACAATTTCATAGAAGAGCAAAACGCATTTTGCTTAATTTTACTTTCTGTCTGCTTTTGGAGACTCTACATTGCATTAATTGCACATTTTCAGTCCTGTTGGCCATAATCATGAAGACAGAAGATTCTTAAATCAGTAGGCACTGAGATTTTCACAACGCTTTTTTGATTTCGGTACTTTGGTCTGCTAAATATCTGCTCTTGTGAGACTGTCCCTAAAACTACTAAAACCCCTGGCAACACACCTTCCTGCTTTCCTGCTCCACTTGTCGTTGGACAAAGCACGCAATTTTCATTCAAGACCAATTGCGCCATTCCCCCTTATTTTATTGCTGCTGCTAAGATAGAATTGGGAGTCTGGAGGTGGAAGGCTCTGGGGTGCTTTATTCCATTAAAAGAAGTGGTTGGCAAACATCTGTTGATTGTGTGGACAAAGAAAACAGTGAAAAAGTAGCAGTGAACTTCTGTGTCTTTGTTCCTTATCTTTGTTGTTGTTGTTGTTTTTGAATCTTCAAAGAAAAGTGCATTTCAAAACTTGCAACACTCAGTGGAAAAAAGAAATTGTGGAGTGGCAGGGAGACGAAATATTCTGGATGGAGTAACACTGCAGTGGTGGAAGGAGAAGCTACATCTTTAGGCAGGAGGTAGTTAGATAAAATATTGAATATTAAAAATATGCTTAAAAAAGCCTTAAAGTTGCAAAGTCGAGCACGTATTTTAGGAGATACAAGTATTAACAGTAATTTTGAAACTGATTATTTCTTTCCATGAACATGTATTATGATACAGTTTGTAGTTTTACATGAATATTTTTCTACAAGAATTGTTTCTGCGGAGGATGGACCTTATCATTGCAGAGTTTTTGCCTTGACACTTTCAGCTCTAGATCCTTGTAATCATTTTCAGTATCTTCCTCTGAACTCAGTGATTGACTTCTACATCTACAAAGTGGAGACAGCATTCCTTCGTGTTACAAAAAGAAATTATTTAATAATAATGTAAGAATATTTCAGCTCAATGACCAGTCTAGCCCAGAGTGAAGTTACTAATTTGGCTTGCAGGGCACAATTTGAATATTGTCAGTAGGTAAAGACTAAGACCACATACTGAAAAATGTCCATCCTGCCTGTTCATTGACTATGGAAATGGTCTCAAGAAGAATTTTATGAGGAATTGCTGTTAAATCAGCTTTATCTCAGATGCTTGGGCAGGAAAGGACCTTTGGCAGTCACCTCCTTTTCCAAGGCAGGTATCTAGAGCTGACAGAACTTTACATAAAGTGCTCTTAAATCTTTCAGTAGTAAAAACTCCAGGCCTTCCCTGAACAGTCCCTTCCAGTCTCTTGTTTGTTTTTTGCTGTTGCAAGCGATTTCCTCACATCTAAGGCACACTCTGCTCATTCTGGGTTTGTCCCATTACTACTGGTCCCATCTGCCAAGGATAATGGAGGATGGATTTGTGCAAAAGGCTCGTGGTTTATTTCCCCAGCGTGCTTTACCTCATAACAGAAATTTGCTCGTACTTTCTTTGTAGATGATGTTTTCCTGAGCTCTGCTTCTCGCTGGTTTGAGTTCTCTGCAGGTGGTTCCCATCTTTCCTGAGGCATAGAAGGCATACTGCAGAAGTGGGCCCAAAGAGAGGTTTCTCAGGGAGCTTTCATCTTCCCTTTTTCTTGGGTTTAACAGTTGACATTGTGACCATGATGTGTTCAGTGGTCTCACATAGAACTTGTGCCTTGTGGCATTTGACACCCGTGATGTTCTTGACCGAGCCTTTAAGCTGCTCGGACCTTTGCTCCTTTAATTAATCTGTTAGGTAAGATGGCCCAGCCACAGAAACCACACTTAGAAATGTCTTGTGCCCTGTGTGTGCAGGTGCTCCAGGTTTTTGGAGTGGCACTGAGCCTCTCACAGATGTTTTTAGGCAGTTTTTCTGTCTCTCTCCCACCCTAAGGCTGTTGGTCTCCGCCTGGGTCTGCCCAGCTGCTCACAGGCACTGGTGGGCAGCAGGCCTGGCTCGGGCAGGTCAGGGCTGTTGGCTGGATGCATTTTCTTTCCTCTGAGAGATGGCCGTGAGACAGAAGCATCCCATGGGCAGGGCTTGTGACTAACAGCCTGTCACACCATGCTGAAGGACTGACAGCAGCACTTGTCACACAGTGACCCATGTAGACCGAGCTCAGAGGATGGGATGCCTGCTTTGTTAGAGGATTGCACAAATACGTGTTAATCGCAGCCGATGGCAAGAGTCTGGGATCTTTAGTTCTCTTCCAGTGTTTGGTGAACACAGCATCTTCTCTCAGTTTTTCCAAATGTCTTTTCTGTCTTTTGGAGGATTTTCTTTGCCTCCAGCTTTTTCATTAGACTCTTGTCTGTTTTCATGTCGTTGACTCCTCATCATACTCCCATTCCCTCTACTTTTCTAATCCTAGTCTCTGCTCATCAGTCTGATCGTTATTTCAGTGTTCACTCAGTTGTGGTTTCTATCTTTTTGGCTCTTTGCCTGATCTGCATTTTCCATTCTTCCATCTCCAGTGGTTCCCAGATGGGTATCTGTGACATGGTGAATCTTCTCCATGAAAGAAGGAGGAAGCCTACAAAACTTCGAAGAAGGGGCAGGCAACTTTAAAAAA
>NW_010171064.1:0-731 GCF_000695765.1 Mesitornis unicolor | reverse complement strand
GACGTGGCCGTCACCTGGCTGGAGAACGGGATGGAGGTGAAGGTGGAGAACATCTTTCGGCCGGTGGAGACCCCTCAAGGCCTGTTCAGGCTGAGCAGCCGGGTGCAGGTGAAGGCGACACAGGAGAAGAACGGCTCCGTCATCGCCTGCCATGTGGAGCACGACGCCCAGGCCCCCGTCAGAGAGGCCCTCGCCCTGTGGATCGCTGCCCCGGCCAGGGAGGGCCTGAGCCACGGGTCCCAGGCTGACGATGGTGCGTGAGAGCTGCTGGGGTGCAGACACTGCTGGGGAAGCTTTAGGATGTCCCTTGTCCCTGAGAGAGCTCCAGGGCCCCCCGGATTTTTCTCTCCGGTTTGGGGAATGGGGGGTGATGAAGGGTCGATCCTCAAAGCTGATGCCCCCTGCCCCCCCGCAGGTCTGAGCCTCCTGCCCAGCCCCGGGCTGTATCTGTGGCTGTGGCTGGCCATGCTGCTGGAGAAGGGGCTCCTCGGCGGCCTCATCCTCTTCCTCTTCAAGCGTTGGAAATCATGAGGAGAGAAACGCTTCGCCTGCAATCCCGTCCTGCTCCGGGTCGGCCCCTGCTTCCTCGGGTCGTGGTACCGACGGGAGCGGGTCCTGGGGCTTGGTCTCCGCCAGCTTTGTCCGGTGTATCTGGAAATAAACGAGGCGGGATGCACAGGCTGCCCCGGGCTGCTCCGTGCTGCGCTGTCGGCCCTGCCCACACCGGCACC
>NW_010171063.1:666-1789 GCF_000695765.1 Mesitornis unicolor | reverse complement strand
CAGCTTCCATGGTTTTTGTGGTAGAAGGTGATACAGCATCTCCAGGAGAGACTTGAGAGGGAAGATGAGAAGTGGGGGATGCCTTGTGTTATATCATGGCAGCTCAGCTATATGGAGGGTCTCGATGGGACATGCAACAGTTTAGATACCAGCTTGTGTGTGCACCAGTTTCTAAATGGGCCACCCAGTCTTCCACTCACCTGGATCTGGCACTCCCAAAGGTAGAAGAGCTTTTCAGGGACATGAAAACCAGTGACAGCCTTGGCTATAGTGACCACGAAATTGTGGTGACCCAGATCCCCCTGGACATGGGGAAGAAAAGTAGAAGAGATCCAACCTCTGTGACTATTTTGACTGTCCTTGTACGGAGAACAGATTGAGAACAAGTAGAATGGAGTATATAGTTGTGTAAAACCCATAAGACTCCAGAAAGAAAAAACACTCCCTCAGAAGCGAGATAATACCGGTCCTGTGGTTTGAGCAAGAGCCAAGAAATAACTAAGCCTACGCAAAAAGAAAAAATTAACAAAGGTTACCAAGAGAACATCCTCTGTCACCCCCTCCACGACCACCAGCAAGGGACACTGCTCAAGCACGGATGAGAGGAGAGCTAATTATAATATGAAGCGGGGATAGGTCTTGCATATGTATAAGCACATTGTGAAATGCCATGAATATGTATTAGTTAAAAAACATAAACCCCAAAAGAGACATGTACGGTGTGCGGACTGAGGGATCAGAACAGGATCAGGACATTCTGTCTCCATGCACCCAGCGCTGTTTGCTTGCCTTTACTCACTTAATAAACTGTAAACTTTAATTGAAATCCTGTTTGAGCCTAAATCATTTATCACATAGTGACCATGAAATTGTGGTGGCCCAGATCCCCCTGGACATGGGGAAGAAAAGTAGAAGAGAGCAGACAACAGATATCAGGGAATGAGAATCTGGCACAGTGCAGGCACTGGGAGGTGGGATCCCATGGGGGCAGTGTTAGAGTCCTGAGAGTCTCCATAGACCTTCATGGCCCTGACCGGCATCACCTGGGTCCTCCACCTGAATCTCTTTCCATGAGTTCAGGAAACCATTGAAGCCCAGGTTCTCTAGTACCAGACCCCAACTG
>NW_010171063.1:0-397 GCF_000695765.1 Mesitornis unicolor | reverse complement strand
AGTCCCCAAATCAGAGGCTTTCTATCCATTCTGTTTCCAGCTTAAAGCACCCCATAGTCTGGAGATGTGCAAGGAAACTTGCTGAAGGAACCCACTCCTCTGAAGAAGTGTATGCTCCGAGGATTTTTAGGAGACATGGCACACTGATAGTCGTGCTCACAGAGCACAAATGCCTCATCTCCATTTCTGCCATGGTGGCCTAGATCCTGGTTCATGTGTAAACTCTCTCTGAGGATGCTGACATTCACTGGTCTGACCCCAGAGCTGGCCCTGCTTGGAGCTGGGCATTGAACTGAAGCCCACCTGAACTCCCTTCCACCCTGAATTGTCCTGTGAGCACATGATGTAAAGTCCCTCACCTGCAGCTATATCTCCTCTTGTATGGAGTGTGGCAAGG
>NW_010171062.1:0-1163 GCF_000695765.1 Mesitornis unicolor | reverse complement strand
AAGAAGGGCCGGAAGGAGGACCCGGGGAACTGCAGACCCATCAGTCTGACCTCGGTGTCAGAGGTTATGGAACTAATCATCCTGAGTGCCATCATATGTCACATGCAGGACAACCAAGCGATCAGGCCCAGTCAGCATGGGTTCAGAAAGGGTAGGTCCTGCTTGACTAATCTTATCTCCTTTTATGATGAGGTGACCTACTTGGTGGACAAGAGGAAAGCTGTGGACGTTGTTTACCTGGACTTTAGTAAGTCCTTTGACACTTTCTCTCACAGCATCCTCCTGGAGAAGCTGTCTGGCCATGGCTTGGATGGGTAGATGCTTTGCTGGGTTTAAGACTGGTTGGATGGCCAAGCACAGAAAATTGTGGTGAATGGAACTAAATCCAGGAACTAAATCCAGTTGGCGACCAGTCACAAACAGTGTTCCTCAGGTCTCAGTTTTGGGTCCAGTCCTGTTTAACACTTTTATCAATGATCTGGATGGGCCAATGACAGGACAAGGGGTAATGGGAACAAGCTGGAGCATGGGAGGTTCAACCAGAACATAAGGAAATTTTTTTTTCCTGTAAGGGTAACAGAGCACTGGAACAGGCTGCGCAGGGAGGTTGTGGAGTCTCCTTCTCTGGTGACATTGAAAACTCACCTGGACACATTCCTGTGTGACCTAGTCTAGGTGATCCTCCTCTGGCAGGAGGGCTGGAGTAGATGATCTTTCAAGGTTTCTTTCAACTCCTAATACTCTGTGATTCTGTGATACCACCAAAGTGTTAAATATCCAAGACAATGTAACAAACCTCCTGGAGGAGTATGCCTCTCTATCTTCTGTTGTGTAAGTTCTTCCTGCCCTTTTCAAAGGAGTTGCAGAATGTATGGTTCACAGATGTGTGATGGTTTAGGCCCAGTGCATAACTGAGCACCATGATGCCCCCAAAAAGGGGCTAGTCAAAATAAGAACTGAGAGGGCTTCTCACGAGTTAGAAAGGTCAATGGCAAAAGACAGACTCATCATAAGGAGAAAAAAAAAAAAGGAAAAACAATTCTAATTTTTTACCAACATCAGAGTAGAACAATGGGAGATAAAACCAGATCTTTAAGTCAAAACATCTTCCCCTCACCCCTCCTTTCTTCCCGGGCTGTCCTGGTTTGAGCTAAATAGAACTA
>NW_010171061.1:2941-8484 GCF_000695765.1 Mesitornis unicolor | reverse complement strand
CCTGGAGGGCCTTGCACAGAGCCCGGCCAGAAGTGCCACAGGTTGGCAGCAACGCGGTCAGTCAGCAGCTGGGGACAGCGTGGGTCACTGTGACACAGCCTTGGTTAAAAGTCTGTGAATGTGAGGGTTTAAACAAATCCCATGTTTCCGTGTCCTTACTGAGCCCCTCCCTTTAAGGTGGGTTAACACCGTACATTCCAGGTTAGCAGCAATTAATTAGTTCCATGACCCTCATTAATATTCACAGTAACATCAAGTTGTCGGCACATGGCATACAATCATCACAGGTAGGAGTAGTAGTTACAATAGGCATGAGTGGATTAGTATGGTTTCCTATACCCCTTTTTAAAAAAATAAGTTTATTCCTAAACTAAAAAACACTCGGTAATCGGTATTTGGACATCACAGCTGAGCCCTGCGTGGTGACACAGCTTCCTGTACATACACGGAGAATGGCCCAGACACGGCACACGTGTAACAGTGGACATTCAGAACAGAGCAGTGGGGGTAAAGGAGCACGTATGGGCACCTGTGCAGGTACAGTTAATGGCAGTGCGTTCTACAGTCGCGTTTTATACTGTCAACACTGGCACAGGGACAGCGTCAGAACAGTTACATTCTATAATTACATAAAAGCTGAATATTCAACCGCTATATTTGTTGCTTCTAATGCACTAGACAAGGTAGCACGCTAATGTGGTCGGGCAGAAGTGTTTTTCTGACCACGTGCTGTATGCGGTAATTGGAGGCAATATTCTTCAGAAGAGAGCAAGAACTGCTGTAAACAGTTGGACTCACACAGTCCGTGGGGTTAAGGTAAGTCAGGCGGTGCTGTTACTGTACAGCCAGCCCTGTGCACCGTCCAGCCAGGGCTTCAGTGGGTTGTAGAAAAATGTTTCACAAACATCTCAGTCCCAGTGTTCAAAATGCTGTGTTGTATTGAGAACCGAAATCTGCCGTATGCACCCCGAGGTTTGGCACTCCCGCAGGGTGGCTACAAAATCCTGGTTTGGTGGTGGTTAAGATTTGAAGACGTGCACGGCCCGCACAACGTACTGGCGGCAGATGGGGCACTCGCTCATCCTCTTGCCGCACTTGGTGCATGTCACCATGTGGCCACACTCCAGCAGGACGCAGTCGATGACGGCATCCATGCAGATCCGGCACAGGTTGTCGTCGTTGTCATTCAGCTGCATCTTCTCGCCCTCTGAAACCCAACAGAGAGGGAGGTCACGCATGCAGGCCCTAGAAAACCAGTTCAGGTCTAGCCCAGGCAACCAGTAGAGTAACACAGCTAACTTAGCACGGAGTACTGCTGCTCCATGTTCACAACAGGTTTTTTCTAACCCACAGTAAGAATCCATATTGCTTCAAAAAAAAAACAACAAACCCCAAACCAAACCACAAAGAAA
Organism: Mesitornis unicolor; assembly: GCF_000695765.1. Classification (NCBI taxonomy): domain Eukaryota; kingdom Metazoa; phylum Chordata; class Aves; order Mesitornithiformes; family Mesitornithidae; genus Mesitornis; species Mesitornis unicolor. The sequence goes on along the minus strand of NW_010171061.1, from coordinate 7,072 downwards.
CAAGAACTAGAAAGGCCTTAAGTGAACATCCAATACTGGGCTTCATTCTTTAAACTCAGAGACCATTTTCAGTTCAGAACCTGACAACTGAAATAACGGAGCTGGATTAAAATTTAGAGCATGGTGGTTTTCCGTGTCTGAGCTTACTTGGTTTGGCAGAACACCTTGCTCAGAAGATTAAACACAGTAATAACAGAGCAGGGTATGCAGTGGAAGCCTTTAGGCCCCCATAAAGACGGCAGAACTGAGCAAAGCTGTCAAGTTTCATTGCAAATGGACAACATCCCCTATCAATAACTGAATGTTCCATCATAGCACACTGAAAGAAAACAGAATAATCCTAAAGTTTAAAGCTTGATTTTGACAGGTTTTTGGTTTTTTTTTCAATCCTATTTATGACCAACCTGAGGGTCTCACTTCAGCCCTGGTCTAACAGCCCCTGGAATGAGCTGATGATTTCACACCTGATTATCAGCATCCCTGCAGTGCCTGTGCTGGCACAGCCTGGCTGTGCAGTGGCCCGGGGCAAGCACATCGAGTTTTCTGGCTCCCACGGTCTCCTGTTCCTTATAGGAACGACAAGCCAGGCAGGCACTTTTCAAGCTGTTACTGACACCAAAAGTCATTCCTCAGCTGGTTCTTTGTGACCAGGAACCAGCCAGTGGCCACGCTGCTGTCACCAAGTGAAAGACTCAACTGCTGAGCGTAACAGAGAGTGAGAGCGCTGGCCACTGAGCTGCAGCCACAGAACCACCTCAGCATGCAAACACGGACCCAGTCCCAAACCACCTGCACTGGGGCTGTTGCCACTGGCTTTTAGTTCTGCACCACAGTAGAAGACCTGAACTGCTTCAGTCTGTTGACAGCCACTGCGAAGCTCTCACTAATGCCTTGTGAAACCTAAGAAAGGATGCGGAGGTGCCAAGTTTCACGTTCTCTGAGGAACAGGTTCTCAGTTGTGCAATTTTACCTTCACTGTGACAGCTGAGCTCTCCAACCTTTGCAAAAACATCTCAAAAAAGCAGCCCACTGCTGGAAAGCTTCATTTACTCACTAGACCTGCGTTCAGCTACTCTAGAAGCACACCACTTTCCAGTTGTTCCAGCTGAGCAGACCAAGTTAGATACCAAGTAAGTCCTTCTCTTGGCAGAATTAGATACTGGGAACCAGAAAATAGACAGTCTTTAAAAAAGTGAGAATTAAATAGAAACCTACGTGTCTTGTGGTTCTCCTCACTCTCTCTGTAAAGTCTGCTCACTTTTTCCACAAGTTCCCATTTTTCACAGCATCCTGAGTAGTTGACAAAATTACAGGCAAGTATTTCCTTCAGTTGCCGAACGCTCAACCCTTCAATGTCTTCCAGACTTGAAATATCGGACAACGATGCCCTCACTCGCTTTCTGGACAATCCAGGGGTCTGAAACACATCAATTGCATGTTTTTAACTGTCCTGCTAAGTTCAGAGACCAGATTAGACACTGCATTGAGCTGCAGCAGGTTGCTGGAGTTTTGCTCTTTTTAAAGCAAGCGTGTGCAGCTCTGCACTGCCAGACACAGCTGGCTCGGCAAGAACTACAGCATGACAGCAAACGCTGACAGATCTGAACACTCCATGGTGTCACATGCCAAGATTCGCTCTTTGGATAGTTCATATCTCACCTGCTCCTCTGCACTTTCTTCTTCTTCGTTATTTATAGAAGGTGTTTCCATTTGTCCCTGTGCACAAAATGAAATTAATCAGGATAAAAACGCATTACACCTTATAAAATATCTTTCTTTGTACCAAAGTGATTACAGATGAGGATGACGTGGAGTTTTAATGCCTACTAATCCTCATTGATGTAAGTCACCTCTATCATCTAAATGAGTAATCTTACCTACGAGATAGTAACTTTCTGGTTTCAGGTGACAGATGCAAAAGGCATTTTTCCTGCCACCCCAAACTGTACCAATTGGCATTTTATTTTAAAGTGATGCATACCTATTAAAAAAAAAAAGCTATGTTACACCATAAACCACACGTTAATTATTGTACCCGTAATGGTGTTCCACTTCCTGTGCTCCCCCGTCTGTTTGCGAGTTCTCCTTGCGACGACACCGATACAGACATAGAAAACGGATGAGTGAAAAACCCCGAAGTCTGTGAGCGTGCTGAATGCAAGCTGCCAGCGTCCATGTCCTCCTCCGGACCCAACCCGTGATGGCACAGCACGAGGTCCACCAGGTCTTCCTTCTCTCTGCAGGTATCTGTTGGGATGTTTCTGAGAATCAGGTACTGACGCAGATCCTTCACTTTCAGTCTCATTAACTGGGGCCGCTGGAAGGCCGTTTCTTGCAGCAAGTGGCAAGTGGAGCATCTTCTGAGATTCTCTTGTGAGACTGAGCAAACTGAGCAAAAGTCCTTCTTGCAGTCACAACACACGTGCTAAGGAGCAAGAGAAAATAACTCTTCAGCTGCACATCACAGAAACATATCCAGACCCTGCTCCTTCCTTCTCCAGGCAATGCAATTTCCTATTAGTCTCTCCATCGTCAATTTGGACATACATCGTTTTTAGAAGTTAAGCCTAGAAAACTGCCCTGTCCACTAGCTTTGCAGGTGTTCCAAGGCAGCCCATCTTTTTTTTTAACACTACTGTAAGCAGATTTGAGGTTCCAATAGAAAAACCACTATGAATAAGCAAATGAATAAAGTACTCAAGTTGTAGTTTAGACAATAAACAAACTTGAAAGCCAGGCAATTTTATGGTATGTTAAAATACTTTCCAATACACAAAATGTCACTGCTCTTTTCACATGTATAAAAAGCAGTATAATCCCCAAGCTGTAACGAACATACTTCTTCCTCCTCCGATTCAAAGGTTTAAAAGTAGGCTTTAAATGCGATGAACCACAGGGTAGGTAAATCCTCCCCAGTGCCCAGGTACCACTTCTGAAGGGAGCTGTGTTCAAAAGCCTCACTACAATGCACAGCAGCCAGAACAGGCAAGACTTTCAGCAGTGATTTTAAATGGTCAGCTCATCCGCTGTGAACAAATCCAAACTCGTCAAGTTTGTCAGGATTTTAGTAAATTGATACTGGCTTCAGAAAACATCCCCACACAATGCTTAATTCAACAAAGTGTTTGTCATGCGAACAAGAAGACACATGGGAAGAGGGAAACCGAACACAAGCTGAGGAAAGAGGCTTCATGTTTATCTAAAAGAGCTGCAGAGAATTAGGTCACAGAGTGGACAAAATAATGATGCTGGACAGTCGTAGTAGATAGAAATAATATTAACAATCTCCATTTTATGTATCTGCATTAACCCACCAACCTGCCTTCAAATGAAGCATGGGGCTGTTGGAGTTCAGTAGCATCTAACAGAACTAAACCTGTTTAGGAAACAAAAGTAATTACACTGGTATTTCACAGAAAGAAGTTGTGATACCGTATGGCAAGTTTTGAGCTTTGCGATTACCCAGTTTGTTCATTCCAGTACTCAACTACTACACATTTGGTATCATCTTCAAAACCAGATTTGGTTTAAGATTCTGAAGCTAAAACACGTATCTTACAAATGCAAATCCACTAATTTTTAGCTCAGGCCAGCTCCGATGTGTCACCGATTAATGAACACCAGACCTCTTCACTTCTAATCCTGTCTGACATTAATTTCCTGTGACCTCAGAACAAGGCACTTACTCCCTCGCTGGCTATCTGCCTCGGGTCTTTTTTCTAAGGAAAAATACACATTCATCTCTCAGCATGCCTACGCGTTAGTTACACAAGTAAAAATACTATGGAATAGGAAATATACTCACTTTTTTCCTAAAAACCGAAAAGGAAAGTCCACAGGCTTTGCAAACTATGTTAGCGCCCGCCGCAGCTGGAGATGGGTACGCTGAGAAGTCTGTGTTTGGTGCAAATCGGAATGGGCCAGCGCCTCCCCCAAAGGCAGCCTGCTGGCCACGGACAGCGCCCGTCCCCATCACCTCATTCAGCAGACCACAGCAGGAAGCCCACATGGAAGTAGCTCCCGCCTGAAAACATTCACAAAATTAAAAAAGAAAATTAATATCCAAAGCTCACATCAGATGCGACTTGCTGCTGAAGAGCTCCGTCACTCCATCTGTCATCATCCCAAAAG
>NW_010171061.1:0-2910 GCF_000695765.1 Mesitornis unicolor | reverse complement strand
CTCGGAAATCCGCGCTGCGGACATCTGTAACAGCCCAACATTCCCACGGCCCGGCTGCCAGCCAAAGCAGGTACGGTTTGCTTCTCCGAGGACGGAGCTCATGTTCCTCACTCCTTTGCTAGCAGAGCTCCAAAAAAAGGGGAAGGAATTTGAGGAGGTAACGCAAGAACAGAGCAAAGGTGGCAGAGACTGACGGCCAGTGGAAGGTGAGGGGCAAAACCTGAACCCATGGCAGGAGCAACACCAGAACTCATCACCATCTGTGCAGAGCTGTGCCCAGCAGGAACCTCTCCAGAGCTAACCCAGCTCTTCTACGACTCAATAAAACTCTCTCTAAAAAATGTTCCTGTGTCTTCACACTTTGAAGTAACAAACCAATCTTTATTAGAAACTAGTTATGGTCTAGTTTCTTTGAGGGAAATGTTTTTCTAGACCTCCCTGAGCCTGCTGTTCTGTTGTCTTACAAGAAGTCTAACAAAACTTTAAATAACTCTCAACAAGCTTATTTTATACTGACTGGTTTTCAGTTTTGAGGCACGCAATTTTAAAATACTGCAAAAAAAATTTCTAAATACATTAATAAATTGCTGCTCTTTATCCTGGAGAGCCTTTAGCACTAGATTCTCTATCAAAAGCACATATTCTACTTAAAAGTTGGAATTTGAACTCCCAGTTGTTTGGGTCACACATTTAATCACTGTCATGTGGCTCACTGAAACCTACTGGAAAAAAAGAAAAAGCCAAACAGAATTGCACCAGGTTCTTGTTGAGTGGAACCCAAGTGGTACAACTTCCTTTAAACATTTATTTTTCATGCTCTTTTTCTTAACTGTGCTGGCCAAAGTTGCTCTGGTTTTTATTGCAGGGCAGTATGTTTTGGGGTTTTTTTCCAAAGCATGAAGACACAAAATAATTCCTTTTGAGACTTATAGTTCTGGCTGTAAAACCTAAACCAACCAGAACATGGACTTCAGCTCAGCAATGATCGTGCTTTAATTCCTGTAGTAATGGGACCAATTTCTATATTAAACTGCACATTTCCCCTGAACCAAATACAATCCTGTTCCATTTGTGGGAACTTCACACAATAACTGAGCACACAAGGCCAGAGAAGAGTCCTCCTCACTCTGGTTAGAGAGGAGCTGTGAGGAACAACACCATGGGGTAAACGTGTTCAGCACCACCACCTCCATCCGAGTGCCCAAGTACGGACACCAAGAGCAGCCCACACAAACACCTCACTTCACTTCTACCGTTGTAAAGTGACATTAAAAGAGTTGCAATACAGCACAGTATCGAACGCAGTAGGTCATTTTGCTTCTAAGCTGTACAACACATTACACTGTGTGCAGTAATAACATCTGATACACACACAACAAATTAAACTCACTAGTCTGATTTTACAGGGATTTCAAGAGCAAAATTCATCCCAGGCACAAGAAGAAACCTCCCCACTGTGGGCAACCCCGGCACAGGAGAAATTCCTCCTGCGCGCCTTGCCAGTGGAGCTGGAGGGGGGTGACCTCCAGCCGTGACACTGGGAGCCCCAGCACGTGGCTCCCTCGTCCTGTGCCTGGAGCCGATCCGAAGTGCCACCAGGCTGTGGTGGCGGTCATTAAACCATCATCAAGCTAGGACTTGTCTGCTTTTCAACAATAAACAAACAGATCAATATTCATTTTTCCTGTACAAACAAAATTACGCATAATTATCCTAGTTTATTAGGCAAGCATAATTAACTTTTCAGAAATACATTCTCAAAACCAATTACTTCATCCAAGAGAGCTTCAAGTTTTAAAAAGTGGAACTTCTGAGAAATATCTTGTCTTAAGGGGAAGCTGTCAGTTGCAGAAATATTACTCTAATTCTTCTCGTATTCTTAAAATCTGATTAGCTAGCTTTAGATTTAAAAGATTTTATAACAGTCACATACAAGTAACAGAAAAATAAAACAACCAACAGGGTCTGTCAGAATTGGGCTTGCTTCATGACACAACTGCAGTCTTTCTGGGGGGTCATGGCAGCAGCAGGACACACAACTACAAGGACATAACATGGGTGCTACCACAACCCCTGCCTGACAGTTTAACACCCGCTTCTCAGACTCACTGTACTCCAGAGCCTGTGACAACTGCTCCGACACGACTGTCAACACTACATCAGCACACACTTTGGAAATTTCTGTTACCCATTTTGGATACATGAGCACTGTTAGCATGAAACAGAAAGTCTCCTTACACTGGCTGCCAAGCATTCAGTCATGTTAAGGTGAAAGGTAAAGCAACCTGGGCATCGTTAATTTTCTGCTTAAGCCAAGTCAGCTGTGGATTCTTCCTATGCCCTAGTGTCATTAACCGCTAATTGAATTACAGTGTCTAGACTCTGTAAAAGAAATGAGACCATGCTGAAAAGCACCAACACAAGACACAAATGAGATGCACTAAAACAGAAACTTCCTCCTTTGAGAATTACTTAAAAATTCCCCAATTTCTGTACCAAAAGCCTTTCCAACTACACCAGTCACCACTGCTACATTCTCTTCTCACAAGCTGCCATCGGCTGTCTTCTCTCTTCGTACCTTATGTTCACCGTATAGGGGCAAAATACCACGTCTGAACTCCTCTGCTCTTGTTAAGCTCTTCTCTGGCGTTAAGGGTGTTTAATAACAGGATGAGAATTTTACCCCTGAAAGGCACTGACCTCAAGAAGCTGGGAGGCTGCAGGCTGCTCCTTGCACACCTGTGCAATCAGGATGTGCTGTCAAAGCCGCCAGACCAAGAGCAGAGCAGCAGAAGGGATTTTTTTTTTCCTGAAATTGCATTTCTACGCCCTCCTTGAGATCAAGCAAAGCTTTTTCAGAGACCGAGGGCCCCTCGAAACCCGCCGAACCGGGAGATCCCCGGTCACCAC
>NW_010171060.1:0-600 GCF_000695765.1 Mesitornis unicolor | reverse complement strand
CCGGCCCGGCCCGGCCCGGCCTAGCTTGGGGTGTAGTTCTCAGCTTCTCACGCAACATTCATGTATGTTTAATAAGAGTACGCTTCTGCTGTAAGAAGCTAAAGGTGAAAATCAGAATGTATTGGTTCCGGGCATAAATTTGAGTGATGTCTGAAAGTTATAAAATCTACTCCTGAAAGCTCTGTTGTTGAAAAACCCTGGTCTGTTCTACTTGCTATAATGTACTATGCATAGCTGGGATAAAGAAACAGGGTTGAAGTCCAGCGAAAGAGGTGCGTTTTGCCTTTTGTTTTTCCTTTTAGTAATTTGCGAACTGTTGGTCCCATCTTCATCGTGTTAACATGTTCAACAGTTACAATGTTAAGAAGTTCTACCACAGCAAAGCTCTCACCTCGCCGTATCCCAGATCACATGTTGAATATAGCCAAGTTTCTGATGATAAAATGGGCTGGTTGACTGAGTGGAAAGATTATAATCCTGTGGGTTGTTTTTTTACTGGTTTTGGTTTGGTTTGGGGTTTTTTTGTGTTTTTTTTGTTTTGCTTTTTTTTGCCTTGTGGTCTGCCTGCACTTGTCTGTGGGAGACTGGGTTGACTCCAGC
>NW_010171059.1:0-4436 GCF_000695765.1 Mesitornis unicolor | reverse complement strand
CCCCTCTGTGTCCTCTGACACTGCTCTATGACCGCCCTAGCAGCCCCAAAGCTGCCCCTGCATTTCGTGCAAGACCAAAAGTGAGTAAATCTGTGTAAGACTAAATGAAAGAGGTGGGGGCTGCACAAGATGAGACCAGATCTCCCCCTGTTGAAGCAAACCTCTCCCTTTCCAAGCTCTCAGACCTCAGTGAGCCAGCCTGCCTTTCCTAATTCCCCAGCTGTCCCAATCATGGCCACCCGAGCTTCCAGTTCCCTCCCCTGGCATCCTCTGCTGCTTCAGCAGTGAAGGGATGTAAACCTTTCCTGCAGCGCATGAGAGCTTTTAACCCCCAGTCTGCATAATTGCAAATGAAAATCCAAAGGGTAAAGCAGAGGGGAATGTGAGAACAGTACTGGAAGAAAGGACAATGTTTAAATCCTTGGTAGTCATGCTTTTGAGTTTGCCCTACATGGATGTTGTGTATGGTGTTAGTCAACCCTAATTTCCTACCCTAAACTGTGGTAGTAACACTCTTGTGTGTTTCGCTGTAGATAGAGATGTTGCAGAACAGATGGTCTTCAAACCTTAAATACAACCATTACTGTGTAATTCACCTCCCATTTATCTGTAGGTAGGGAGGTTCCCTTCAACTCACTTTGGACCTTTACGAGGGAACTGGGAATTAAAATCTATCCAAGAGTTTATTCAAGGGTTTTTCTTCTTTTTTTTTCTAATTATGTTTTCTTAGTCCATGCGTTGACAATATTTATGAGAATGACAAGGAAATTTCCAAGCCAGCAGATTTTGAACTACTGATTAAAAAAACCCCAAACAACCCTGAATGCAGTATTACAGTAGCCTAAAAGCCACTATCTAAATGCAGATCAGTGCCTTCCTCAATGCAACAAAATGGTTTCAACAGCAGTTAAAGCTATTGAAACTAATCCTGTGGTAGTGAGGCCTGAAGCTGTTGACAACATCAACTCTGTTAGGCATTTCTGCTGTGAAAACAACAGTCAGTCCTCAAGCATGGACACAGTAGAATGTCTCGGTTGACAAGTTGTCAGCACACTACTTTCAGATGATGTCCTTACCTTTTGCTTCCTAAGTTTCCAATTGGCCTTGACTGCACAGCCCTACTAATTGTAAGTTTCTCAAAATCACTGGAAATGGCCTGTCCCTATACCGCATCATTTGCTTTGAAGGTTCCTGGTACATAGAAGCCCATCTTTCTCCAGAAAGCTGAAATGAGTGCTGTTATCCTAAAGTATTTCATATTTTATTTTAGAAAATATATGCTTATTGGGCCAATGGATAGGAAACCGTAGCAGGCATCTCTTCTGGTAGCAAATGACGGAAAGGAGACTGACCTCCATCAGCAGAATTGGGCAGAAAGATACCTGAGAGCTTCTCCTGTTGCTCTCCATGGTATCTTCAGCTCAGCCCTGCAGTGAACCAACTCTGGGCTTGAGCATCACAGCACAGTTAGACCTTGACATTGTTAGCAAACCCTCCTTGTGGTATTTCCAGGCTACTCCTTTCCAGGTTGTTGCTTTTCCACCATACAAATTCAGAGATCATACAAATTCAGAGACCACACAGCCTGGTGCGTAACTTAACATGGTTGCTACTGCTGCATGAGAGAGCTGGTTTCCCTTGGTATCTGAGTACCCACAGGCCTGCCTCTTGACTGCTGTAGTGTCTTTTGGGGCTTTGCAGCACGGGTTATAAAAAAATACATTCCTGGCCATGTTTCAAGCAATAAACCACTTTCTTAATGAGATTAGTGATGCATTTTTCTTAGCAAATAGTTATGTGACAGTAAGTTACTACACATGGACAAATGCGATGCATGCTGTCCTTACCTGTGACTGAAGTATGGGTGCCAAAAGGAAGAATTTAGAAAAAATCCGAGAGTAATCAGGATAGACTAAGATGGATTATCAGTTAAAAACCCAGAGGAAGCAGAAAAATAAATGCTCTAAAAGTGTTTTGAGTTCCTTGTTTCCTAAAAGGGAGCAAATAAATTGATATAGACAGCAGCAAGCTGAACAAAAATAGGTCTGGGGGAGATTTTTCTCATTCACAATATTCTACTAACCAGGAAGTGCAAACTATAAATCAAATAGCTATATGTAAGTCCAATAGCGACAGATATATATAGCTATTCCAGGTGACTGTTAGCAGAATATTTACCCGGGGCTCCATTCAGAAGGAAGGTATGCAGTACAACGTGTTGGAGTAATCTGATTATGACCTGAAAATAAGCAGAAAGACCATTGAGGCTATGAAGGATGAACCCATTCATGTTTAGATCAGGATAATGTAGCAGCTTGATGTTGAGTGACATGGTAACTCTGACCTATGCTTCATAAAAAGTTGGCAATAATAGCACTGGAGTAGATGAAACCAATTAAGAAAGTGATGAGTCGGGCAGAGTTTAGGGGGGTTATGACTGGGTCATCTCATCATTATTATGATAATGAAATTTCAGGTGTGTTTTCAGTAGCATCTTTTATTACAAGAGTAATGTCTCTTTAAATGTATTACTCTGAGTGGGAAATTACAGTGACTATCTCTGGAAGGAGAAATGGTTCGGTGTGCCAAGTTCAGTGCAGCGAGGCACTACTCATAAGATCAGCAAGCTGAAAAACAATGTGCATGTACATAAGGAATATTGTATATTACCTTACAGTATACCAGTGAAGCATGCGGCTGGATTTAGCTGTGATTTACAAGTCTAATTCCCTTTCAGCCCTATAAAAGGACAAAATACCTTAATGCCATAGGGATGTATTTTTAACACGTACCAACTGGGATTGTGTAAGAATGATAAAATGTACAGCTAAAATAAATAGCTTAGACAGAGTGATAAACAGTAGATATTAAACCTTCTGTGCTGGATTTTCCTAGGAACTGTACCACCTACCCCAGCTCTTTTGCTCTAGCTCTAGGTCACTCTATATTCATTCTGCTTCAGACAGATCTTTCTGCAAACAAACAGAATATCACAGATACTTACGACTTGAAGAATGTGACCACAAGATACCTTTAATACTGTACAAAGGAAGGGGACAGGGAAGAAGGAGTTTTCTCCTTTCTGTTAATAATAGATCAAAATTGATTGCAGCCTTTGGATTAGGGTTCTGATCTTGATGGATTAAGCAAAATTAGAGCTGTAGCTACATCAGTCATGAATGGGTAAATCAGGCACAGAGGGAAACAGCATTGGATCCTTTTTCCTTTGATTCAGTTAAACGTGCTGTTAGGGAGCAGTGCCTTTCAAGAGTTGCTGTCTCTTTGACAAATTATGAAGTAAATAAAACAAAATGTAAGCACATTCATTCCTCTCTGGGAGTACAGGCAGTTGGCTTTCTATTTAAGCTCTCTATAGTTTACCCTTAGCGTTCGAATCTTCATCAAATTCCGATGTATACTGTTAAATGCCAGACTTGCTTCACAGCCTCAACATTTGTGCTATCTGAATAGCCAACACATTCAGTTAAAGGGAACTGTGTTTTAAGAAAGGATGAAGTCACACCTACATAGGTGTGATTATAAAGCATATCGATTATAAAGCATATCGATTATAAAGCACTGAGATAAAAGCTGTCCTGTAACTGGAAGTTAATATTTTGTTAAAGAATAAAAATACTTATATTCCCTGGAATAAGATCAGTATAGGTTACAGGATATTTGCTGAAAGTACTTGGTTAACAGATTTCAAAGTCCCTAAGTAGCCATAACATGACAGCCTGCTTTTTGTTTCCAGAAAAACCCCCAGCTCTGCCACATATGGTAATTATTATCTCTGAGCATATAATTCAAGATGGCTATATTTTTATCTAGTTGATTCTTTCTGTAAAATAATTCCTAAGAAATGTCATCCTATGAGTTTAGTTCATTTTTTTTGCTTGTGCTGAGTCAGTTTCTTCCAGGTTAGCTTCTAGGTCAGCCAGGAATCACTCTCTGGAGAGCTGCAGCTCAATTTTTTGGTTAATGCTGACTGGTCAATCAAGTAACAGTATTTCTGTACCTGCACTAAATGAATATGTAAGAACTGGCATTTCAGTGTATGTGTTTGAAATACTGAGTTCTTGAATATCCATGTGTCTCAAGCATCTACAGTTAAACTTTTTATTAGTGCTAGTAACCACCCTGTGACCTACCCTTATCTTAGCAGTAGGAACAATACACATTCACTGGGATTTCACAATTCCCTGAAACAAACCTGCCATTAAACTACGCATTGTGTTACTAGTGGTCATTGAATAGAACGGAAATGTAATGTGCTTTGTGTATGTGTCCAGCAACCTCATGTTAGGAGCTGCATAGATATGATTACTGGTTCCTTCTTGATTTGTGAGAAAAGTGTGACTCGTTAACTCCTTTGTGGATGAGTTATGGAATGGGAAAAGGGTGCTGACAGGTTTTGAAGGAGCAGAAGAACATAA
>NW_010171058.1:0-30439 GCF_000695765.1 Mesitornis unicolor | reverse complement strand
TCTAGGTGATCCTGCTCTGGCAGGAGGTTTGAACTAGATGATCTTTTGAGGTACCTTCCAGTGATTTCAACATACATGATTCTATGATTCTGCGACTCCTATTCTATGAATCTATGATTCTATGATCTAGGAAATGCTTTACATTTAAAAGACTGTGATTCATCATGAACCACAAATTTATCACATACGGGTTCTAAATTTAAGATAAAAGATATATATAATTTTACCAAAATTAAGTTAAAGTTTATTATGACCCTTTTCTTTGGTGAAAGGATAGCTAACGTTTGAAAGGAAGAAAAAATCTTGAAAAATTATTTGAAATCTTACATATTTGTGTTTTACTTTTTCATCTCATTGGTTTTTTTTATTAAAAAAGCTTTTTCTCTTTTGTATCCTGACTGTAATTGAAATATTCTAGAGGATACTAAGAAAATATGGTCCATAGGAATTCTGACTTGCAATCTTCTGAGGAGAAAAAAAATAAAAATAAAACCAACTAAATCCACAACAATACACCACAAAACAACAAAAAGGTGCTGAAAACGAACAGTTAATATCTGCACTGGGAATAAAAATATAATCTGGAATTAGCAAAGTATCAAATGGCAGCATTAAGAATAACTTCCTCTGGAGAGTACCTCCCTTTCCAAAAAATTATATCACTGCTTAGTGGGATTCTAGCAGGAATAAGTGATTGTTCCTCATGTTCTGTCATAGCAGTTATTACATTTTTCTTTCTGTTCTAAAGGCCAAAAAATGTTCATGTTAATTAGCATGAAGGAAAAAGGCCTTTCTTACAAATGCTGCAAGGTTAAGGCTTAAAATGAAGTAGAAATTCTACTATACTGCTCCTCTTCCACAGAAATGTAATAAGTGTAAAATTACTAATTATCCAGTATCAAAAGGAAAATGATTAATTACTTCTTATACATTTCTATATTGCTAAGTGTAGAATGTCACTCCTTGAAGTGGTACTTGTGAAATTCAACCCTTCTGAAATGAGATCATATAATGAAAAAAATATTTCAGTTGTGAGGTTGAAAACCTCAGTGGTATTACCTCCCTGAGACCCTCAGGCCTCAAAATGAGTGACATGGAGAAAAAAATTATATAAGTTTGCTTTAAGTGTACCTTTCAGCTTAGAATGATCTACCTTAATATCAGTGATATCTGTACTTCTGCAGAGGGATTACCTCAGAAGTAGTTTAATGCAAATGAAAATTTGTACTTTTTAAGGATCTGTTTTCAAATATCTTCTTGAAATTGGAGCCAGAAGTATTACTACTACATATACAGCTGATAGAATAGCAGGGGTTTTTTTTATTCAAACAGAAATAAAACTTCAGCTTTTTAAACAGAAAATCTATTAATTCTGAAGTATTTGTCAGCTAGGATTTCCTACAACTGAAAATGTAAACTGGTATTAGAACTCAGTACTTGTGAGCAGCTAACTAATTAAAATTTCATTTAGCTATAAAGATTTGACATTCTTTCAAAAGTAAGGCATAACTTTTACAGAATTAACATATCCCTAGGTATAAGCAAGAAAGAAAAGGAGGAAAAATAAAAGCAAAGAATAAATTATAAGAATAAAGTTTCTATACACTGTAGGAACTATGACTAGTTGTCTCATGTTTTATCTTGGTAGTCTACATTAAATATGGCAGCTTTAACAGCAATATTATTCACAAATATCTTAGCTAGATCACATGCTTTTGCTCCAGGATGGGCCAATTTATTCATCAGGCAGTTAAGACAGAATTAAAGAAATCTGTAGTGTTGACAGTATTGGTAAAAATTAGTTGTATCAAGAAAATATTGGAATCTGCGAGATATTTGTCCACTGATTTTCATAAGAACATTGTATGAGCTTCTGACGAATATCTTGATCATCATTCATTTGGGAACATACACTGTACAAGGACAATTTTATTGGTTGGCCAAAAAGTAATTGCATCTTCTAGATGAATTTACGTCTTAAAAGGTAACTTAATTTTAAACTGCAAGTTAATTAACTTGACAGCTGACAGTTCAAGCTTGTTTTAGAAAAAGAAGGTGCATGACTTTGTTAACATTTATTTGGTGTTAATTTCAAAATGGAAAATCGTAAGTTATGTGATGTGTATGATGAAGATGCCCTAAGACTACAGCAGTGTCAGAATTGGTTTGCTACATTTCTGTTCAGGGATTTTGATGATAAAGATGCACCATGCTCAGGAAATACAGTTGAAGTTTATAACCACAATATAAAGGCATCGATCAAATCCAGTTGGCGTTTAAAGACATGAGAGATTGCTGATAATCTTAATATATCGAAATTAAGCATTGGAAACCGTTTAAAACAACATGGATACTTAAGCAAGCATGATATTTGGGTACCACATGAGCTCAAAGAAATTCATCTCACTAAGTGCGTTGACACTAAGTCATCTTGAACGGTTGGACATGATGATCTCAGAGGTCTTTTCCAACCGAGCGATTCTGTGATTTCACTAAGTGCAATTCTCTCTTGAAATGTGAGGAAAAGTATGATAACAGATTTTTTAAAAATGTATGATAACAGAATATGATTGTCTACAGCAATGACAAATGAAAAAGATGGTGATGCCAGCATGATGAACCAGCTCAAAGCACATCAAAAGAAGATATTCACCAAAGGAATGTTATGCTGTCACTCTGGTAGTACTTAGAAGATATTGTGTATTTTGCATTGCTTCCAAGGAACCAGACCATTAATTCAGATGTATACTATCATCAACTGGATAAATTAAATTATGCCATCAAACAGAGCCATCCAGAATTGGTGAACTGCAAAAGTGTTGCGTTTCCACATGATTATGCTAGACCACATACAAGTTTGATCAGTCGCCACATCCACCATATTCACCAGATCTGGCACCATCATGCTACCAGTTGTTTCGATCCTTAAGAAATGCTTTGAATGGTAAAACTGTCACTGCTAATGAGGATGTCACACCATTCTTGGAAATTATTTTTCCTGAAAAAAAAAAATAAAATTTTTGAGTGTGGAATCATGACATTGCCTGAAAGATGGCAAGGTAGTTGAACAAAATGAACACTATATTTTTAGTACAGTTTTTGTTTCCCATTAAAAATTTGCCTTTCATTTACCCAGGAAAGATATGCAATTACTTTTTGGCCAAACCAATAATTATGTCTGGAGAAGAGATGGGTGAGGGAAGACCGTATAACCCTCTAAAGCTACCCGAAAGAAGGTTGTAGTGATGTATATGTCAGACTCTTCTCCCAGGTAACAAGCATTAGTATGACAGCAAATGGCCTCAGGTTGTACCAGGGGAGGTTTAGGTTAGATATTAGGAAAATTATTTTCACTGAAAGGGTTACAAGGCACTGGAATGGGCAGCCCTGAGAAGTGTTTGAGTCACCATCCCTGGAGGTATTTAAAAGATGGGTAGGTAGATAAAGTGGTTAGAGACAAAGTTTAATAGTGGACAGAATATTGTTGGACTCAATAATGTTAAAGCTTCTTTCCAACCACATGCTTCTATGACTATGATTCTAATTTCTTTCAGAAATTGCATCTCATAAAACATGGTAGAGGGTAAATCACTTAATGTAATTAGCCACAGTTCAAGAGAAACTGATGTAATTCCCTATTTCTGCACAAAAAAATACTATATTTCAGTCTTTGTGGCAGTTGTCAGATGAGCAGTACTTCTGAGCCCAGTCATATCCCAGCACCAAGTAAGTTGCTCCATTTCCTGCAAAGTCCCCATTTCCTGGCAAAAGAAAACACTTCTAGGCTGAAAGGGCCTGGGGCTGGAGTGTCCCAGCCTGCATCTGACCCAGAAAAAACAAGGCATACCATTTTGGGAAACACCGCTGCATGTTCTCACCTCTCAAACCAGAAGGTTTATTATTTCCTTTACTTTCTATAAATAAAATTAATAATGCTGGTTAGTACTTCATCATAATGTTGTGAGAAGAAATACAGTGAGGTTTCATGCAACTTTTATGTTAAAAATACCCACTTCATAAGTTGTAACAGGCAGATGCATGTTCACTGTAGGGAGCTTATTACTTCCAAGTCAGCACTGTGGCAATAAGGCTTTTAGTAAAGACCTGGCTTAAGCATTGTGAGAATAAGTTTATCTGCAATAAGCAGCTGCAATCTGCAACAATTTATTGGTCCCTAGAAAATGCATCTTTAAGAAATGTCTCCCACACACGCATACCTATTAGCATGGGAATCTTAATAGCTACTAATATAAATAGTGTTATAAGTTGGCTAGTTGGAATACTTGCATGGTATTTAGAGATAATATTTCTTGTTTCTGCTTTTAGGCATGTATACATAAATCCTGACAATGCAAAGCTGCTCTAGACCCAAACTGAGTTATGATTATAAGTGTAGCTCAGCTAATATAATAAATATTGTCAGCTTACTTTAAATTATGAATGAAGAGCTGCACAAAATACATCAGCTGTGGGAGGTCCAAATTAAAAATCTACAACTCCACAAATACCCTAGGTAGAAGACTAACAGGAGTTTTGCAATAATGAATATAAAAATCTTTCCTCTTGGAAGTACATGTAATTTAATATAAAAAGGTACACAAAAAAATCCCACAGAATATTGAATTATATTTCTAACTCTTACTACAATGCATGTATCCTCTAAATTTTGGATCATATGGAGAATCATAGTTCAGATATTACAGAATATAGCTGTGATGGTTAACATTTCCTTAGGAAGAAGAAGACCTAAGTTCCTTCTGGACAACTGAGTAAGCAGAGTATGTCCTTCTACATGCCTCAATCTGACAGAAAGTTTACAGTTCTGAATTTCAGTCCAAAGGAAGTTCTTAAACTTCTGCTATGAATGGCCTGTGGTCCCAGTCCAGTTCACATTATTTCTTCCTTAGACAACCACCCAGGATGGAGATGTTGCTCACAAGTTTAACAATAGCTAACAATAGTTTACTAACATGATAGGCATGAAGGCAGGTGTAAGAAATGAAGTGCAGATTCCCCAACATTGCCTGATTTTGCTTTCTCCATCATTTTAGTTTAAGACTAGGACCTTGCTTGCTGGTGATCGCTCAGTAGAGTCTCACTGCCTGCACACTTAATACTAGCACCCCTGACCCCCGATTAACCTTCTCCACAGATTGTACAGGACTGCCCAGCTTCTGCGATACTGTATAGAGTATTTCCTCTGGATTCTGTTCGTAGAGAAAGACCCAAATGACTTGGCCATGTGCACACAGAAATGCTTGAGTTAGGCAGTTACTTGAGCAATCTTACTTAAAATAGAATCTCCCTAACTGATGAAGACAGAGATATGCACCTCTAGTGGGCAATTTGGCCCAATAAACTCCTGACTCACCTTGCAAAGGTCTGAAATTACCCTCCATTGACCATTATAGGAGTCCTAAAGTGACTGTGTTCCTAACCAAGACATTTCAGTTAAATGCCTAAAATTAGATGGTTGAAATCTAGTCCAAAATCTAAGTAGAGCTAGGAGTCAAAAGTATCTCTGTTGCAGTCCACCTCTGCAATCACACTACTTTTTTAAAATAGGACATGTCTGCTCAGGTGGCAATATCGACATAGCAGTAAAATCGATAATTCAAAATATTCCAAGCATACCTCTGTCATGATGAAAGTGTAAGGTTTTGATATTAATTTAGCAAATAAAACTGATTATCTTCCAGTTATACTAGGGGAGAGGAATAGCCAGAGTCCTTGAAAACTGTGCTTTTTATTATAAATATATATTCTCTCATAAATTCTGTCCATCTTAAAGCAATTGCATTTACTCTCTTGAACTTCTCATATAAATATTTATTTTTTCCTGCACTGACTGAAATAATTTCTGCTCAGTATTTTTCACTGCATTTATTTTCCTAACTACTGGACTGATGATAACTCACTTGTCATACTGCCGAATGATTATAATCAACTGATAATTGAGGCTTTGTGCTAGTTAGCCTTTGCAAATACAATTTCTTTAGCTAGATTGGTATCATTACAGACAGATTTATAAATCAGTATTACATGCTAATTACCAATATCATAAAATAATAGCTAAAATACTGTCCTGAATGTACTGAATGTTAAACACGTACAGAATGCATAAATAAATTGCTCTGTTCTTCCTCTTGTCTCGATTTTTGAGAAAATACTTATACGCTACTCAGTCAAATCATATCAAATCATATTTCTACATTCAACCAAGTTGTGTTTTGGTTTTGTTTTGGTTTTACAAATCTTGGGGTGTTTTTGACATACTAAAAGGAGAGAAATTTTTGAGGAGCACTGGACGGTACTGTGTAATGACAGGAAAGTTCTCAGATTGTTTGTTTCTGCTTTCTCACAGAATGTAATCACTGACACCTAATCTTGATTGCAATCACATTTTAATGACATTTCTTATCCTTCTTAATCTTTTGGTTTATAATTCCCTAACCTTCTAGTGAATTTAAAAAGAGACATGGAAAGAAACTCAGTTTTGATGTGTGGTAATTGGCAAAAGGCAAAAGGGAAAGTCAATTATCTCAGATTATTAACACAGACATGCTACATCTGGTAGTAACTGAGTTTGTTTGTCCAGAAATACCTATCAAATTAATAATTAAAATCAAGTGTTGGCAGATGTGGAACTTGCCTCTCATGATTGCTTTATCCTGATGTATGGGATTTGAGAAAGACTTTTAGTTTAATTTCTGTTTTGTTTTTTGGTTTTGTGGGGTTTTGTTTGTTTGCTTGTTTTTTAACAATATCTTGGATGTTCAAAAGATTGTATGCACAATATATGGAAATCATCATAGGAAAATTAAACATCTGTATATGTTTATTTAGATCTCCCCACTTGTATTGGCTTATGCTCTGCTAAAACGATATAGAAAGTAGAAACAATCTGCATTCTTATTGTGCACTTACAGACCTGAAGGAAAACCTGCAGGGATTGGCTGCAGATGGCTTCATCTGAGAAGAAGAATGTGCCTCCTAACAGTTGCTTGTTCTGTATGCATGATCAAGCAACAGTCAATGGTTTCCTGTGCCTCATTAGCTGTGGTGACAGGAAGAAGTATGATTCTCCCAAAATACCTTCCCTTCCTCCAAACTAAGGTAACACTGCATGAAGGAAACACTGAGAAACTTGAATTTCTTTTTCTTTTCAAGGAGCAGTAAAAAATAAACAAATTAACATAAAATTATTGTCAAATACTTGACAAGAAATTAATCACATTGTAGTAACCTTGAGCTTCTGATATGCGCATTGTTACCGTCTCTCATCAAATGGAAAAAATTAATTATTTCAGCTTGGCAGATGATAATGTTTAATTTTTTTTGTTGTTGTTACAAAAATATGACACAAACTCAAAAAAAATGTGCTGAAGATGGAGATTCTCAAATGCTGCAGTATAACTCTATATATATGTAGACTAGGGTTTCCTTAAGTGCCTTGTTTAATGTCCTGTATTTTAAACTGCAGGGGCAAAAGTAGGGACGAAACCTCTCAGATTTCTGTTGAAGCAGTGAGGTCCATGGATATTAAAAGGGGCATGAGAAAATACTTTTAAGATTCATAATTTCTTTTGCTGAGTTGCTCATGTAGTTGTAGTCAAGTTACTCTTTCTCCCTGTAGCTTTGCTACCATTTCTATCTGATTTCTGTTTTCACCTTACCTGCTAAGATTCATATAATCCTGAAGAATATGTTTAAATCAAGTGAGTTGGTGTGTACCTTTGTGGCAGATGCACCCACCCTACTAAAGACCTGAGAAAAACCCAACAAAGACAGTGCTAAAATTTCTGGCCCTCGTGGCGCCAGGACTGCCTTCCCCCTCACAGCTCCACAGAGTGGGGTTCAAAGGCGGGAAAATTGGGGTTCTCAGCCAATACGGGGTGACACGACCATGTATTGACCACACATCAGATTCGACCAGGGTATAAATGGAGCCCTGCCAGAGGACTCATTTGAGTCGGTCCTCCTTGGAGCAGCGGGTCTGCAGTCGGGGACTCTCCCCTTGAGTTGGGATGCCACTTAACGTAACCTCTTGAGATTGAGAGCCCTCCCTTTTTGGTGAGTGAGTGAGTGCACATTTTGGATCATTTGGCCAAAAACTTAAGAATTCTTAACTCAGCTGTGTCTGGTAATATTCCCAACCAGCATATCGAACCTGTATTTGTTGAATGTCAGTGGGATGTTGTCTTGGTGAATTAAGTTTTGTCTGCTTAATTTCAGTTGCAGATTAAAGCTTGTTTGAGTTCATTATTTGTGTGTGTGTAGCCATTTTGGTGCGATTCCATGACAACCTTGAAAAAAATCCTCTGTATTGACTGTAAAAGAAAACCTTTTGATTCAGATGTGACAGCTATGCTAAATTCTGCCCAGGCAGTTTCAGTTCTTGTCTTTAAACTAATATTTTCCAGTTTAAACACTTCTTTCTCCTACACCTCACAAAATGAAATATGAAAGTATAGTAATACAATGACCATAAAAGTTACTGCAGTCTAATGCAGCACAATTTTTCGAAATCATGAAAGATACACTTATTTTTAACCTTGAAAGTTTCTGAGATAACAGACTTGAAGTCCTGGCAACCTCAAAACTGCTACTGTAAGTTGCAATGGTTCCACCTAGAAAACACACAGTTGGCAACCGATGTATCTAGTTAATGGGTGAAGTATCACAATGAATTGGTCTCCCAAAATTCTTTTTAAAAACACTATAAGTTGTATTAATATTGATTTTTTTTCAAGGGAAATATGCCCTGCATGGAACGAATGATGATAAGGA
Organism: Mesitornis unicolor; assembly: GCF_000695765.1. NCBI lineage: Eukaryota > Metazoa > Chordata > Aves > Mesitornithiformes > Mesitornithidae > Mesitornis > Mesitornis unicolor. The sequence continues at coordinate 21,649 of NW_010171058.1, read as the reverse complement.
CTCAGACAGAGATTTTGTTGATATTTACTCAGGATAAACTGTGTAATACATGCAGTTTCTACTCACTCTTTCAGTTTATCATTTGGAATTCTTTGTTACATTCTAATAATGCTTCTTCTAAGTAATTATGATTCCTATAATCTAATTTATTTTTCTTTATATATATGGTGGCATTTTTTCCCCCACATACATATTAGTGTACACATTTATATAAACATATATATTATTCTGGCAAGGTGGATTAAGTCTTTCAGTAAAAATGTGACTAACTTAAACCTCACTTTGAAGTTAAACAACAAAATAGATGTGCATATTTTTTTGAAAGGATTGTTAACCTATGAATGAATTTCTCATTCAGGGAGGTTGCAGCTCTCTGTCTCTTTAGAAAGTCAATTAGCTGCCCTAATTAAATGCCTTAATAGAGGCCTAGAAGCCTAATATTAAGAACCAATTTAGAAAAATTCTTGACTATGTGTTTTAGAAAAAACATAAATTGTAATGTTAGTTACATATGTATCAGGATCTTTTTGTTTCATGTACACAATCTGCAAAGACTCAATAAATGCAAATGTTAGCTATTTTGTGAGAAATAATATGGATATTTTATTATGAATGCCAGACTAATATTTTTAAAGAGGCTGCTATCTGAAGCACATACAATACTGAAAACACTTCAAGCCATTAGATGTACTTTCTGTCCTGTTACATATTCCTCCACTGGCTAAATAATTCAGTGATCAATTACAGTAGAATGAACCAAAGTCAATAGGCTAAATATTTCCACCTTTCTCATACTTCATCATATCTTACCTTAATATAATAAGTTTACTTGTAGATTACATTAGTAGTAAACACAAACAAGTAATAGAGTTTAATTATTTTAATTTTTGTTAGTAAAGTAGCCAGGAAGGGTAGGATTTTTCATACCACTGTGTTTAAATACTTGAGCAGTGCTTAACTGCAAAGTTACATTTAACTGCATAAACCATAGAGGATATAGCCTCAGACTATTTTTTCAACCCAGAGAGCATGTGACAGTCATTAATGGGACAGATATTAATTCAGCTCCCACCTTTTAGAAATTTTTGTGGTTTGACAGATATTGTTTTGTGAGGAATTTTGTGAGTGATTCTGCCCCTCTATTCTTGTGAGACCCTGCCTGGAGTACTGCAACCAGTTCTGGTGCACCCAGTATAAGAAGGACTTTGAGTTGTTGGAGCAGGTCCACAGGAGGGCCATGAAGATGATCAGAGGGCTGGAGCACCTCCTCTGTGAGGATCAGCTGAGAGAGTTGGGGCTGTTCAGCCTGGAAAAGAGAAGGCTCCAGGGGGACCTTACTACAGCCTTCCAGTTCCTGAAGGGGTCATACAGGAAAGCTGGGAAGGAACTTCTTACAAGGGCAGGTAACGATAGAACAAGAGGGGTAATGGTTTTAAACTGGAAGAGGGTAGATTTAGACTAGATATTAAGAAGAAATTCTTCACTATGAGGGTGGTGAGACACTGGAACAGGTTGCCCAGAGAAGCTGTGGATGCCCCCTCCCTGGAAGTGTTCCAGGCCAGGCTGAACGGGGCTTTGGGCAACCTGGTCTGGTGGGAGGTGTCCCTGCCCATGGCAGGGCGGTTGGACTAGATGATCTTTAATGTCCCTTCCAACCTAAACCATTCTATGATTCAATGTTTCTATGAATGGTTAAATTATTTACTTAAAGGATAATCTAACAAACAGTTCAATTTTTCAAGGAAGGCTTTTCTTTTCAAATGCCTAGCTTGTAACAAACTAAAATAATGAATGAAAAAACAGGCAGCTATCTTACTATGGCATAATAGAAGCAGAACGTAGCAAAGTTTTTAAAAAATAAAGTGGTGTGTTTTTTATTAGAAGGAATTGTTATTAATGTACTTCCAATATATACTGTTCTTCCCAACTGTCTTTCTCTGTCTCCTTAACTTTATACCTGGCTGCAAAAGGGCATTAGTTGCTTAGAATAAGAAGTCACACAAAGCATCCCTGCTCTCCTCTTTCTAAGCCTCTTCACCAGCAGTTGGATAAGATGTGAGTCTGAATGGGTCTCAAGTGCTTGCAGAGGGGCAAGCTGATTCCTAGTCCTGTTAGGGTCCTGGAGAGGGCTGCTGAGGCAGCAAGCCTAAGAGCTAGTTCAGAGAGAGAAAAGCAGATAATGGTGAATGTGGGAGCACAGGGAACAGCTTCAGGACTTCATGCACAAACATGTGCCTGCCTCTTCAGCCTTCCCTCTGACAGGAGAGGAGGCAGTGAGAGCTGGCAGGGCCAAGGATCATTTTGCCTTTTTGACTAGTTTGGCTTCAAGTGTCATTGCCTTTTTCTGCTACCTTTCCTGTGGTGTTGAAGGTAAAACTTTAAATAGATCGATTATTTTCTTTACAGAACAAGAATTTAAATTTTATGATGTATTGATAAAGACATAGATAAAGGTAGTAATGTTTCAGCTGTTATAACTTAACAATATGAGATCAGCAAAATTGTAAGAGAGAATAAATTTCTTTATGAGACTATTGATTTAGCAGGAAAGAAGAGGGTTTTTTTTAGTCAGCATCCCCGAAAAGACTTGGTTGACCTTTCCCATTACACTTCTGGTAAGTGTAATGGGAATTGTTAAGGGCACTCTTTACTTTGTACCCCACAGAGGTTAACTGTTGGTCACCTCCTTCTGCTGTTACCTCTCTACTCCACAAGTGGCAACTATCTTTTTCTCTCAAGTGGTCTGATTGATTACCATAATTACATTATTCTCAAACTGTAACTGGTATTTAGTTGGATTTTGTTGCTTCTTGTCAGACCTGATGAAAGGATTCTGAATATGTGCATGAACGTGCATGTAAATGTGTACATATTGTCAAAATCTGTCAGCTGGAAACTATCAATGGCTAAGAAAAATAAGCTTAACTCTACTACCTTGTATTTTCACACTGTCTGTCTAATGTATCCATCTTTTTATCTATCTGGCCTCATATCTGTCAGGATAGTGTACAATAAACTTCAACTTCTATATGCTTTATAGTGCTCTTAGTGATGAATTGTTAAGTGTTGTAAGTTACTTTTTTTCCTTTATACCTTGTGTAAAACAGTTGTCTGACTTTTTATATTGTACAGTTTTCTCTTTGATTGCCTCAAGCCATAGAAACAGTACTGGGAACTTTCTGTTTTAAAAGAATTCCAATTGTTTATTATATATCCATGCGTGTTCAAGTACATCATATCAGCATAGTGGAGTTTTTCTGGAAAACACTCCTAAAATGACATAGCAGGACAAAAAAGGCACAAATGATTGATTAGTTACATAAACAACTAAGAGACTGTACAACTTATTTTGAAAATACATCTCTTTTTATATACCTCATAAGAAGAATAACATATGCATACTATGTTATGAGATAGTCATGTATAAGGTCATGCTTCAACATAAAATTGAAACAAGATGGAATGAGGAATTGTTCTTTTTCCTCCATTGCAGACAGGAATAACTTACATGAAATGACTGTTTTCAAATAAGAAAGCAAAGAAAGAAAACATAGGAATGAAAATAATTCTGGGCAAGTATACACCAGTATGCACAGAGCTGATCCTTTTCCAGAGTAGAAAATTTGAGAGCATGGCTACATAATACTTGTGAGTACTGTGCAGATATCCTCAAACCAGGACTTAAAGAAAGCTCTGACACAGTAGCCAGGCTGAAAGGCAAACCATAAAGTCTGAACCCAATGAGGTGGGATCAACAACTTCTGGGATCAGATGAGTGTATCAGCATTTTGCTGTCCCAGCAGTGTTGAACTGTGATTACATGTTTAAAAAGAACAACAGCACTCCCGCCCTCCCCCCAAAAAATCCCACAACAACAAAAAAACTTCAAATAAACCCCAGGAAACAGAGTCAGCAAGTATTGAACTTGTGATCAGCGGTATTGAGCTTGTGATCATTTACTTTAGTTAATTGATGGCACTACTCTTGATGGCATGGTATTAGCCACGGTCCACCATCAACCTGAGATAATGTCCTCAGCAGATTCCAAAGAGATCTCTGCCTACAGGCAATATGGATAAGATTGTGCCAGGCCTTAAACAATCTTTCAACAAGACAAGCATCTTCAGACATTAATCTTTTTCTCAAAACAAAGTACAAAAAGCTGTGATTTCATGTTATACAAACACAGCCCTCGTGTTAAATCAGGCACTTTGAATGGAAAAACAAGACATATGAAATATAAGAATTGTATTTTTAACCTACATCTAATCAAGGTCCAAATGTTTTAGTGTGGTCATCATCAGTTTCTGCTGTTTGGCTTCAGGGCCAGATAATGGTCCCTGGCACCATTTTTTTAGCACCATAGACAGATACTCTTCATGGTGAAACAACAAATCAAGTGCAGTGTAGCAAAGCTTCTGTTTAACCTTTAATATATTTTTAATAATTTTAAAAGCAATTACTGCAGACAAACTAAAATTCACAGTCTAGAAAAGTAGCTTTAACCAGGAATGTATGCTATGCTTCCTGTCATATGGCAAATCTAGCATTGTTCCACTGCATTTTCAAATGAACAATTTAGATTTAGTTTGAGATCTAAAGATTTCTATCAGGAGAAGAGAGAGTAATATCCCAATGGGAGATTCTTTTAGGCTGACTTGACCTTATCAATTTCTACTGTCACTTATAATCTGTTCAATAAAATGCATCTTCTAGAAATGTTACAGAAAAGATTTTGAGTTATAAAAAGTAAAGTAGAGAATAGGTATTATAGGTTCTCCTTTCTACTGATCCACAGAGAGTCTTCAGCTACAAAGTCATGGATTTTCAGTTCGAGGTTTTAACACAGGGGGTGTCCAGTTTGATCCCCAGCCTAAGGCTGTCATGAAGGCACATTTGTAAAAATGTACAAAACAGCGGAGAGAAAAATGAAGTCTGAAGTAAAAACAAGTCAATCAATATTGTTTCAGAGAAAAGGAAGATTGTAATAAGCCATGAAGAATTAATATTAATTTATAACTGTGTGGAATCAAAACAGAGAAATCATACCTGGGGCGATGACCCTCAGGCTGCATTGTTTATTTTCAGAACTGTTTTCCTTCCTGAGCCCTTCTGAGATTTTCAAAATTTATTTATTCATTTTGGAAAAATATAATACTCTGTTTCCCATAGGAGACACATTTCCAATGTTTTCAGGGAAAAGGTTTAGTATTTTTTTACTCCTTGATTTCAGCTTATGGGCAATGGTGGCTTTCCTGTTCCTCTCAAGCATTCTGTTGTTTGCTCACTCACTGAGAGTCCACAGACTGCTAGATAGTTAGCTATTTTCTTTGAAAAACTTCACCACGAGGGTAGAACAGTTTCAGCACAGAAGATCATTTATATTTTATGTTTTGTGTTTTTTCATGGATTTAATTTAGAAGTAATTCTGGCCTGTTTGGGTCTTCTCTTTCTCTGTGGCAATTTCCTCTCATGACATATATTATACCTGAATCAGTGTATTGATTTGCAGAATGTCTCTGCTGTTTGGAGGTGCATAGTCTTCATTTGCTGCTTGCAGCCATCACAGTGACTGAGATTTTATCATGACACCTGTTTGAAACTTAAACCTGCCTTGAAAACTTATAGGAAAAATGTGTTATCATCAAAGCTGAATTTTTTCTGGTCAAATGAGTATCATTAAGATGTACAAGGCAGAACCTGATGGATCACCTAGGATCCATTTCTCAGTAATAGAAGCTAATTACACTGATCTTAGAAGTGAGCCTAGAGATTCCTATCTTCCTGAGAGTCTATTTAGTTGTTTTTCACTAGACAACTCACTGTCATAAACCCTATTACTTGATATTAAAGCAATGCTTCATAAGATCTACTTTACTGGATAATAAATAACAGGAAAATTCTGGTGCTCCTTGGAGAAGAAAGTTTATTATGAGAACTATTTGGAGAGATATTGCAGCTGTGGTGAGAACTGCAGTTTTGGGCATAGTGTGTAGCTGCTGCTCCTGTTTGTCACATACTTTTCCCTCTTGCTACCTGTTCTCCACTCTTTGAGTGCCATTCAATTTGCCTTGCTAGAGGAAGAGATTACCTTAGTTAAACATAGTCTGTTGCTTCAGTTTTGTGACCAGTCTTTCATAGGTTATAAGTTTGTGAAATTTAAAAACATGTGTAAGAAAATTTTGCAAGTGATTTCTCTGCCTCAGGGTGAATATTTTTCACTTATGTAAAAATGCATTGTTTCACTTACATTCAAAACAAGATTATAAGCATTTCTGGAAATCATTGGTTTTTTCCATGTTTTGTGGTATGAAGTTTGGTATAAAGGTAGATAACATTTGCATTGAGGGTGAGTTTCTGTATTTTCCTCTGCGGTAAATAACCCTGATACTCAATACTGTTCTGTCCACTATAAGGAGCAGGAAATCTATAGAAAAAAATAAGTTATAAACAAGTAATTATTGCCTATGCACACAAAAGACTTGCAAAATAAAGTTGCACAAGCAACTTCAGATCTGTCATTTCTTATCTCAACGGCAGTTTTCGTGCCATCTGTAGTGTAACAGCATGGTTTCTGGGGAAGTCTGCACATATTCTTAACATGTACTTGATAACTACAAAGATTTATGTGATATCTACAATAGGAAATTGGTAGATTTCTTTTTCCTAACCTGACTATTACTTACCCAAACCCTAGAGAAGGAACTCATATCACATACTGTAAACATTTCTATCTGAGCTAGTCACTATATGGTCCTTTTTTAGCTGTTCCTGTGACAGAGAGTCACTTTTACATACATTTTATATGGTTTAGATGCCTATTTTGACATGAAATGAATTATGTTTCAGGAAGTGCATGTTTTTCCTCTATTAACTTGAAATGAAGTTTAGGATGACTAGCTCAGACATAGAAGTGTGCAGAGTATACAGCTACACTTGATACAAAGTCCACTACAGGAAAACACTGAAGGAAACTTCTGTTCTGTCTTTGCACTTAATAATCTCATTACATAGACCTGTCTTGGATCAAGTTCAGTCTTTTCTGAGTATAAGGCAAATGCTTGCTTTTGTGAGTTAATCTAGAATGATACAGTTATTTATGCATCCAATTGCTATTATTAGCTTCAGTGTCTCTCCCCTTTTTATGTTTGCTGCTGATTGTGGAAGGAGGTAGTAGACATTCATTTACTAATTTTCTCTTATTAACAGCCAGTCCTATTAGGGAAGGCAAACAAGCATTTCACTTCCTTGTTTTGTTCATTTTTATTTCCTCCTCATTAACACCTTATCCTTGTCACTCAAGGAAGACGACCATACAAAGTTAAAACCAAAGAACTCCAAGACTGTTCTTGTTCAGTGTAAATCTCTTTACATTAGTATATGCACTTCTAGATGTAAAAAAGTTTCATAAGGATTAGACAGTTTCTTTTCTGGAGGCTTACCCTAAGAAAGCAAATAGTCTGGAGTGCAGAGCAGCCACAAGTTCTACTGTTCTTATTTGAAACTGTGAGGACTTAGTACTTCTGAACAGTTTAGGGTCTATGATGGTCTTTCAAAATCAACTACCCTTCCCTCTTCTGTATATAGTAGCTAATTTTGTATGCCATTTTAGGAGATGTATCTTTAAGATCTTGAAATCTGTTATGAAACTTGAGTTTACAGTGAAGACATTACAGTGAAGGGGAAAATATGGTACTTTGAAACTGCAGCTCAATTTCTTTGAAATCCCAAGATACTCAGGGTTGTATACTAGGGGGTGTCAGGAGGGGGGGATGGGGGGGAAGATAGTCATATTAAAAATGTATTAATGACTGCAGCCCTCCATTTGGAAAGACTGTATTAGCCCAGAGAGCTATGAGTGGGTCGCCGATAAACAGTCACGGAGTAACATGCATGCGGGTAGAGTTCCAGTCTGAGAGGGCCTTCTGCACCCAAGCAGGCACCATCGCTCACGGCCTTTTTGAAAAGTCTTATTAGAGGTCATTTGAGGCTTAATTCCAGTTTGTGGTCATATAATAAGTTTCGTTTTTTCATAGCAGTCAAATTTTACAGCACCCTCTTAAAGACATGTAACAAGAAGGCTCTTTTTCATGTTTTACATACCACTGCCACAATAGAGACATTGCTACTGACAAGTTAAAAGATGATCTATGTAAATAGAGGAGAACTGCTAAGAAGAGGAACTTAAAAGTTTCAAAGTCAAGGAGAGAAGGATGTTTTTGCATGACCAGATACCTTTTTGTAGAAAGGAAAGGTTATATAGAGAACTGCTGACTGGCTGGACTCATTTGCTGGATGGTCACCAGAGCTTGGTTCACAAAATGGGTCAACAACATTGAAGGACAAATACTTTCACTGTATACATCTTGCCTCTGGGTAACATTTCAGTTTGGATAATGAAGTACAGTTCGTGTGCAGTGTTATAATCTGTTCTACATTTTAGTGGAGTTTCAGTGGCTGGCCAATAAATATGCAAGTGATAACAAGCATGATAGATGTTTATTTTTTTTTTATTGTTAAATGATAGACATACACCTTGCCATTGAAGAGAGTTTAGTATACATTACAACAAGGGGTGGATTCCTCTGAGAGGAATGGGACTAATCATGTTAAATGAGTTGATTTAATACTACATTATAAATCAATAACATGAAGTCAAGAGATTCACACAAGATATATTAGTGAAGATTTTTTTTTTGAGATTTTTAGATGCCACAAGCTCCCTCTGCATCTGCATCAATATAATTGGAACTGGGACTTATGTAGTACTGTTCAAGTTTTTTTAATGGAGCTGATTATTATTTCAGTCTAAGACTTGTTTAGCACAATAGGGAGGTCTAACATAGCCTGAGCTAAGACCATTAAGGTTCTATGGTTAAGACACACATTTTAGGCCTTATGTAGTACTTTAATGCAATGTTTATTAGAATCTACAGTGAAGGCAAAAAGTATTTGCCTGAGTAGTTTATTTAATATAGTTTTTACAGTTTTTCTTAGAAATACAATAAAGACAGAAATAATTTGTTCATTTTTTTCTTTTAATGGAGGTTAATTAGAGAATTTTTTTATTATTTTATGAAAACTGTCATACATGAAAACCTATTACAGCCACATTCCTAATATGTAGGCCTGGACCACGGGTGGTGAAACAAGAAGAAACAGTGAAAATATAATTCAAATGTTCTCATTTTGCTGGAAATACATACTAATGTCCCAGAAGATGATGCTCCTCCCTCCATTTAAAGCCCTAGAAGAGACTCCAAAGATTGTTCTTCGGGCAGTGAGGCTGATTGTCTAACTGCAAGGCCTATAACATTTAATACTGTGACAAGGAACTTAAAGGGATGCATTCTGTGAGGTGCCAAGTGATTTTAACTCTATCTAAACTCAGCAGGCACAGAAGGGAGTTAGTACACGTTTGGCTTATGTCCCAAGATAAACTCTTCTGTGAGTAGAAAGCCTGTAAATAAAATGCAATGAAGTGAATTTAATCTAATAACAATGCATAGCAATCAGAAATGTTCCATAGTAAAAGCAATGAGATTCTCATGCAAATGGATTGAGAAACGCATCTCATTTGCGTTATCCACACAGCCTCCATTAACAAAGCAGCAAGCACAGCACAAATACCATAAACAGCTGAATGAGGTACAGATGCCCTTTTCTAATTCTGTGAATCTATTTCAACCTTCTGCATTTGTTGAAAAAAAAAAATTGTTCATCAACACAGTAGCAATTCTTCAATATTCCTTCAGAAAAAATCTGAGTAGTGCAATTTACCAATAAAAGAATATCTTTTCTGTGTCCAGCGAAACTTTCTTTATATTATTACTAAAACTTCCTTGCTACAATTTTGCATCCATTGTTATCTGTTCGTGCACAATGAGTTTCAGTTGACCACATAAAATTATCTTTCTCCAGTGGGCAGTTTTGGAAGGCTTTCGAAGCATTTGGAAGAACATTAGCTATATGATTACTTCATTGAGCTGTTTGATTTATTGTGCCGTTTTCTTTCTTTCTTTACTTTTCTCGTGGTTTAGGCCCAGTGCACAACTGAGCACCATAATGCCCCATAAAGTGGACAAGTCAAAATCAGAACTGGGAAGGCTTCTCATCACTTAAAATGGTCATGGGCAAAAGATGGAGTCATCATAGGGAGAAAAACAGAAACAATTTTAATTTGTTACCAATAACATCAGAGTAGAACAGTGAGAAATATAACCAGATCTTAAAGTCAAACACCTTCTCCCCACCCCTCCCTTCTTCCCAGACTCAGCTTTGTTCCTGGTTTCTTCACCTGCACCCTCACCTGGGGCCCCACTGGTAGCGGGTGTGAAAGAGAGGCAGAGAGAGCATGTGCTGCACCGCCATTGAATACACAATACAACTATTTAGTTTCCTAGAAATACTCTACATTATGGGTGAAGATTCTTATCACTTTTCTTGAGTTTAAAATAGCTTCTTTGCTAAATAATTATAAAATTACTTTCCAAGCCTTTTTTCCATAATTATTCTCAATCTCTAACACAGGAGTACTTGACCTATGGCCTAGGTGCTCCCAGGATAATTTGTTTCATTCTGTTTGTGGTATTGTGTGCCTGTCTTCCAGCTCACATCTCTGAGTCCTATGTTGAACATTATAGCTGGTACATTTGGTCACAAGGTGGCAGAAGACGCGGCATATCCAATACTGGTCACATTCTTTCTCATGAACTTTTACAAGTTTTGCTGTTCTGCTTCAGGAACTTTATCCAACTCAGTCATGAAGCAGGAAAAACTAACACATGTATAAATGTCAGATATATTGTAGATACTGAATTCCTTGTCTGGTAGAGCAGGAGAGCAGTTCTCAGAATCTCTTGCTTATGGAAATGGATATGTGGCAGGAGAGACCACAGAGCCTATTTTAATTTCTTTAGTCTGTTTATAAAGCAGCGGGACCAGTTTTGTTAAAGTATTTCTCCCTCAGTCAAATAGGATGATAACATCCTACTTCTCTGTGATTCTTTTTGGCTTTCACTTTTTCCAGGACTCACAACATTTAGCTCTTCTCTAAAACTGTATCATTATCAGATATTTCACTTGCAGTTTGCTTGTTTCATTATTTGCTCAAAAAAAGGAAAGCCTGAAAAAAAGAAAACAAATACTCAGAAACAGAATAGGAAATGCTATACATTATTTTTGGTCATACATTGAATTACTTTAAATAATTCTGTGGTTATTTTTTGGTCTCAATTATGATTTCTGAATGCTTGCAATAATCACAGCTTCCTTTCTAGACATATTCTATTCTATGTTGTTAGAGATACTTCACTTCTGCTTTATGAAATCTTTCCTGGAGCATGTAATTTTTGCTGTCTTTCCTTCAATAATTCTTCAATTAAAATGTGTTCTTGAAATTGTTCTCTCTTCATTGTGGTATTTTTTTTATCATGCAGTCACTGTCTGCTTTTCACAGTTTTCTCTTTCTTTACTGCATTTTTCACTGCACTTTATTGTAATCAATCAGTACTGCTGTGTTTCCTCATCCTACTCCATCACTTGAAGCCATTTGCGGCAGGGATTGCATGGGATGAACTGACTGCAAGCCCCATTCCCATCCGCCCTGCACCCCTGGGCAAAGAGGGGAGGTGAAGAAATGGGGAACAAAAGCTGAGCCCAAGAAGAAGGGAGAGGTGGGGGGAAGTTGTTTAACCTTTAGGATCCAATTGTATCTCTCATTGTTCTACTCTGATGTTGTTGGTGACAAATTAAAATTGTTTTGTTTTTCTCCCTATGATGAGTCTGTCTTTTGCCCGTGACCTTTTTAAGTTGTGAGAAGCCCTCCTAGTCCTTATTTTGACTTATTTTTGACTTATTTTGATGCCCTTTTTTGGGGCATCGTGGTGCTCAGTTATGCACTCCGCCTAAACCACAACAAATATAATTTGTTTTGTCTATCTCTTACGAAAAAGCATTTCCAGTCTTTCACTGGAAAAAAAGATTCCCTGTGTCAGGGCATTTTCCTTTGTAATCTTTCTCTTTTCTCACTGAAGAGTACCTCACTATATACATCCAAGGGCTATATGTGGGAAACATTATGTGAATAAGGTCAATCAGTCAATGCTTTGTGACATTCATACTCATAGAATCATGGAATACATGGGTTGAAAGGGACCTTTAAAGGTTATCTAGTCCAATCCCCCTGCAGTGAGCAGGGACATCTTTAACTAGATCAGGCTGTTCAGAGCCCCATCAAGCCTCATCTTGATGTCTCCAGAGATGGGGCCTCCACTATCTGACTGGGCAACCTGTTCCAGTGCCTCACCACTCTCATACTAAAGAACTTCATAATGTCTAATCTAAATCCACCCTGCTTTTTAGAACTGTTGCTCCTTGTCCTATCGCTGCACATCTTGTAAACAGTCCCTTCCCAGCTTTCTTGTAAGACCCCTTCAGGTACTGGAAAGTCACTATAAAGGCCTCCCCAGAGCCTTCTCCAGGCTGAACAACCCCAGTTCTCTCAGCCTGTCTTCATAGGAGAGGTGCTCCAGTCCTCCGATCATTTTTGTGGCCCTCCTCTGGGCCCACTCTGACAGTTTCATGTCCTTCTTGTACTGAGAGCTCCAGAGTCGGACACAGTACTCCAGGTGAGTTCTCACCAGAGCAGAGTAAAGGGGCAGAATCACCTCTCTTGATCTGTTGGACATACTTCTTTTGATGCAGCCCAGGATACAATTGGTCTTTAGGGCTGCAAGCACACATTCTTGGCTTATGTCCCACTTTGTGTCCACCAGTACTCCCAGGTCCTTTTCCACAGGGCTGCTCTCTTTCAAGTCATCTCCCAGCCTGTACTGATAACAATGATTTCCCCTACCCAGGTGCAGGACTTTGCACTTGGCCTTGTTGAACTTCATTCTTGGATTTCCTATTCTTTAAACTGAAGATAACTTAAAAGTATTCAGAATAATTAGTTCATAATTTCAGTTGAAAAAAAAAGAAAATATATCTTTGTATGGCTCATATGTTTTAGGTCTCTGAAAAAATATTTTCTGCACAGTGAAAGCACAAATCTTTCAAAACAGTACTCTGAGCCACAAAGATTTCATAAAGAGGAAAGACAAGAGAAGATAAGGAAAAAAACCTGACAAGCATATTGCAAGTGATTAAGAGAAGAAGCAGAACTCCTGTAATTGATACTTGAGAGCACCATTGCTATCTTCTGCCTTTGTGTTTCACAGCATGGTGTCAGTGCCTATGGAATAATTGGAAGGCATTGCCGAGGAGTTTTGGCAGGTAGAAAAGGGGAAGCCTTCCTCACTCTTCCATCTGCATAGCCTGAACAGGCTGTGGTCTTGCTATTTCAGAAGCTATGTATCCAGAGGACACTTCCATAACGTGAGAAGGATCCTGTAAATCTGTCATACACAGGAGAATTCACAGGTGAAATGGAATACATAATTGCATTTTTTGGTTCCGATATTATTTGAGTAACATTCTAGAGCCACAGTGTATTACAGTAGAAAGCTGTCAAGCATTAAATGAGAGCAAAACCTGCCATGAGTTGGAGAGATGTTTTTTCAGAGGAAGAATAAGTGTGTGGTTTTCTGCAGCTTGACTGTAGCTGATTTCTGAAAGAAAAGATGACATGGAAGAAAGCCTAAGCCTTTCCTCCTGCCCCACTTTTCAGCCAGGCACAAGAAAGATGAGGAAATGCAGGTTTTCCGAGACGTGGGTTAGCTCTAGCACCACTTCCACTTACGGTCGCTCTGAATTGTACTGCTACTGTGTATCTTTGACTCTATAAAACATGGAGACTTATTCTGCATGCCACTGCCTAGATGTGAGCAGCCACCAATATTGAGGAAGGAAAGCAAGAGCGAGAGCCTGCTACAGTGTAGCTATGACTAGCCAGAGTTACCCTTTTGTCAATTACCTTTTGTGCATGTTTAGAGATCATATAGCTAACCAGTTGTTCACTTCAAAATAAACTAACAAATAAGACTATTGCACTAGTGATAGGACAAGAGGAAATGGCCAAATGTTGCACCAAGGGACGGTTAGATTGGATATTAAGAAAAACATTCTATAGTGAAAGAGTGGTCAATCATTGTAATAGGCTGCTCAGGGAAGTAGTGGACTCACCAACCCTGGAGGTGTTCGAAAAATATGCAGATGTGACATTTTGGGACATGGTTTAGTGAGCATGGTGGTATTGGGTTGACAGTTGAGCTTGATGACCATAGAGGTCTTTTCCAACCTTAGTGATCTATGATTTAATACTACTAAAATTGTCAATTATACCATTCAGCAAAAGAATACAGCATATTCAATAAAAAAAACCAGATAATATTTAAGCACACATATTTTAAGTATACATATTATCATCAAGTACAGACTAATTATAGCACATTTGGATTATTTCAAATTATTTTTTCACCTGCAATTTGTAATATGCAGATTGTTGCAAAGGTTATTGTTCTAGTTCTCCTCATATTTGCTTTAATGCCAAGTAATAACTTAAAAACAAGCCTGTGTATCACTGTGTCTCATCACAACTAACAGCTGACCCAAAATTAATCAGTCATCTTAGGAATATTGTCTGTGAAGTTGTGTTCACACTGACAATTCATATATGTTTGTTGTCTTTTTTTCCTTTTTTATTATCATGCCCTTGCAATGCTGAGGCCTGGCTACAGAAATGATGAGAAAATACATACTCAGTTTTTAGGATAGAATGGTTTGTCCATGCAGCCTGAAACGATGTTTGGTAGAAGTTTTTATTTTCTTCTGGGAAGAGCATAGGATGATTATTTTTTAATCTCCATGGAAAGAGAAAATAGAACAATCACACCTAGTATGATGAGACTGATTGTACAGCATGCAAAGGTTTGGAAAAAATACTGAAAAAAAAATTATTGAAGCAGATAACTGCAAAATGGAAAAATATGCAACATGAACGAAACAGATTTACAAATTCATCAAGTCAATCTAAAATAATATATTTTCTTGATATGACATTTATATTCTAGAAAAAAATCTTTAGCAAAGATGCCTGTGATAAAATTTTGAGCATTTTTAATTTCTGGTGCTTCATCAGAAGGTGAAGAACTTGATCAAAAGGAGACTCAACACTAACGAAATAAAACTTTTTGAGCTGGAGGGAAAGATAAAGATACTTAAGCATGAATTTGATGATGCACTTTTAGTGAATTTGCTTCATTAATTGAGGAAAGAAAAGGAATAGAATCAGAGAATCATTTAGGTTGGAAAAGACCTTTAAGATCATGGAGTCCAATTGTTAATGTAACACTGCCAAGTCCAGGACTAAACCATAACCCTAAGCGCCACATCTACAAGTCTTTTAAATACCTCCAGGAATGGCTAATCCACTACTACCCTGGAAAGCCTATTCCAGTGCTTGACAACCCTTTCAGTGAAAAAACTTTTCCTAATATCCAATCTAGACCTTTCCTGGCACGACTTGAGATTGTTTCCGCTTGTCCTCTCACTTGCTACTTGGGAGGTGTAGTGGTATAGTACAGAAAAATACTTATGAAAGATGTTTATTTATACCTTGTCTATCTATTGTTTAGATAATGTGGATTTTATCCTTTCACTGCTGAGAATCCAGAACTTGGGGGGTGTGTGTGTGTGTGTGTGTGTGCGCGCGTGTGTGTGTGTGTGTTTGCGTGTGTATTTACTATATTACTGTGCTATCGGTGAAGTATGTGTATTTACTATGTTATTACTGGGCTATCAGTGAAGTTTATGAAAAGGAATACAAAGAAGTGGAGGTCCAAACTTTTCCACAACTAGGATGATGATTAGGCTAAGCAGAGAAGTAGATGAGCATATTTGCCAGTTACATTGTCAGTTTGAACCACCAATGTGGACATGAAATAGGCAAATGGGATTCTAGAGTTCATCAGGGAAGGTATTGTCATGTAATTTTAATACCTTTTTTAAAAAGTTTAGGATTTTTTTTTATCTGCAATAATTTGTAAGAATTTGTTCAAAGATTGTCATTGTGAAGTCAGTCCACAATACATCTACAGAAGGGCTATTACAGTGAATAAAAAAAGGAAAGACTAAATTACTGAATAGAACAAGACAGCTTGGCAAACCACAGCCTGAGATAATTCATGACTGCTTTCTAAAAGAATATCACAGAAGTCAGTATCAGACCAAAGTTAGAAAAAAGATGAGAACGCAAATACAAACCTAAAGGGCAAACTGAAGCAAAAGAAAAGCAGATTTTAAAATAGATGCAATTTAGTTTTTACTGAAAAACAGCAGATTTCCAAACATTGAAAAACTGAAATAGTAGAATATATTCCAATAAGAATATTAGGAGCAAACTCAAAAATATTTTTTAAGATGAAAGTATTCAAGTTAAGAAAGTTATGTAACAATCTGCACTGGAAAGTCATTTGACTAGATAGCTCAGGAGATTCCTCCTTCTATGTTTTACTCAGATTTTTGAGCTTCTCATATCCCTCCTGTGTCCTTCTGTGCCATATCAAGGACTGTCACAAGTCAGGTACCACCTATTGAGCCCATTATATCCTGCAGTTATGGCTGCCACACTCCTGACCATTAAAAAGTTAAAAGGTCACATTAGATGTGGAATCTGTCCACAGTTACTAAGGTCTCCTACCTTTTACACCTTGAAACTTTGCAATATGCTACTGTTTACTTCCCTAATTAAAAAAAAGTTACAGATATAAAATAATAATAAAAAAGAAATAAAAATTTAAGAGGTACGTACTATCTACTCCAGGTGGCATTTATTTTATATCATACTTATGTAAATAAATACATGTACTGGTCTAGTCTTACTTTTTTTCTGTTTTTATACTTTTATTCCTCTTAACATCTATTGTAATCCTCAAAAAATACCCCTTTAACAATGTTTACAACTTTGTTAAGTTTAAATAAATAAAAACAACAACAAAAAAACAAACTAGAACTAATTTCTTTGTGGAAGCTGATTTGTCTCTGTAATTTTTGTGGAGATAACTTACACACATATGTTTGATGTCAAAACAAAGTTTGAGTTTTGAATATAGTGCTGTTTAAGGTGTTTAGTTCTGCCTATACCAGTGAGTTGAAATAGCCACTCAAAATTATTATTTTTTAAAACACTAGAATTTCATCCATAGAAACTTGTAAGTGAATTTTGCAGCAGTAAAGAAACCAAACAAGAGCCCAACACAACATGCAGCTGTTGTGAAGGAAAGAACACTACTAATATGCCTCTTTTAGAGAAGCAGCATGGCATGAAGAAGTGACATGATTTTAAGAGGTCACACTACAGTCTGGTGGAGACGCAATGTCAGGTTTCTGACTGCTGTTAATTCAAGTAAAAATTACTCTGATAATTCAAACTCATTTCCAGTATGCAGAAACTTGGTTAATAATGAATCATAAAGCCATAGCTCAGTCAAGCATTGCAGGAAATCACTGCTAGTGGGTTTGCAAGTTAATAGTGAGGACTGTTGCCAGAAGCATAACGTTTTCTCTTTGTAGCAAAAAGAGATGAAGTGCTATTATTATTTTCACATTTAATATTTAACATATAACAGATTTTAGAATGAAGAAAAAATAGATATAAATCAATAATAATTATTTAAATAAAAGCCATAAGATGAATGCAATTAGCCTAATTTAACGTCTAAGAACTTAAAATTAATTCAAAAATCAAACACTTTGAATTTTTCCTTTGATATTTTATGGCAAATTCTTTGTCAGTTTTGTAACTTTAGTAAGCGTTCACTTGTCTTTAGGCAAGTGAATGTTTTCAAAATCTGCACTCTGTTTATTTCTTGTTTATTTCTCATTTGATTGTTTCTAAACACTGTACTAAACTAAGATCTAAGTAGTGCAAAACTAGTAACTGATCTGATTGTGAAGGAATGGAAATAAAGCAGAATTTACTCAGTAAATGATTTATTGTAAATTATTTGCTTAGCTATTCAAGTTCTTCTAAGTGATGTGTAGCATTAAAAACCACAATATATGAATTCCTGAAATGTGTGTGTGGGAAGCTTCTAATTTTTAAACATGAGAGCAACAATGTCTATTCAAATCTCTTAGTATTTCCCATTGTAATTACTGGATTTTGTAATTTTGTAGGCAGTGTCAAATCATTTGATAGCGAAAAAGAAAATTTGGACGGATGGAGACCTGAAAGCAGTCTTCCACATTAAACTACTGTAATAAACCCAAATACTTGGATCCTCTGAATTTTAAAAGCAATTTGCAAGCCATGCATTATGCTGCTTAAAGTCTTTTCAAGATTAAGTAGTAAATGTTTTTTCAGACATCCTATCTTTTATGTGCATATTGTTCTTTTGAATTATGTTGAAATTCAAATTTGAAAACTAATGTCTGAGATACTTCTTATCTGTTTGCCATGCTTCACCATTCTTAGATTTCAAAAAAAATTCAAAAGATAGGTGGTGAAATATTACACAGCTATGCAGCCTTTCTGTGAATCTCTTATAATGTAAATTTGTCATCAGATTTATCCTGAATCTACATGATGAAAGCTAGAGGTTCTGTGAAAAAGAATAATGAAAAGTAAAGAAAGAGAATTTAATCTAGATAAAATAATGTAATTTTACCAGGGCAAATGTCTTGTCATGATATGAATTTAAAATTGAAAATCAAATAAATGTTATTTTTAAGTTCTAGGCATTCCCTAAAAATATTGCAACTTTTGTGGATGATTTAGTGAAACATACATAATTCTAGAATTTCTTCTTTTATCCAATAATATTTTTAGTTCTAGCTAAATGCTACATTAAATATTCCCTACCATCATTTTTATTAGCTTATTTGACTTCTAGTTTTTTAACAAATGTAAAGACTACAACAAAATAATTTGACTTTATTCAGGAAGCAGCTGTGTAAAAATAAATTTGCTATGTTTATATATTCACCTTTCCATCATTATACTTTTTTTTTTAAAAAAAAGGAAGAGAAAATAGGCTATTCATAATCATTTCATACATTCTTGTGATCTCTGTACATATGTGTACGTATGTATGTATGTTACTAAAAGATTAGATGTTCTGCTTTTTGGTAAGAAAATATAAATCCTCATATAAATATAAGCCATATTAATACAATCTATAGAGATTTATAAAACAATTACATTGTGGTGTTTTATAAAAGAGAGTGACAGTCATTATAGCTATTATTAGTTATATGATTTATTACTATTATTTTCCAGTGCAAACTATACCCTTCACGGAGTGATGAAATGATATGAAACTGATTCAGGTGGTATTTGCACAGGTCATATTGGGTTATAAGTGAAATCCTACTTATTTCATTATTAAAAAGAAATAGATGAGCAAGTTTTCATTATGGGTTAAGAAGTTTGAAATATGAGGCAATTGCTTGAAATGCAAAGCATAATTTGCAAAGAGATATCACTTACATTGTATTAGTGGAGAAATGAATCTACGGTCTATGTTATCACCCAGTGAGACAACAATAAAAAGAAAGTTTAGTATTGAAAAAAGGCAGCTTGAGAGCAGATGATGTTGGATATTTTGTCAATAACTAAGCATTTGCAATATGCTTTGAAGGATAACTGTACTAGAGTTTGAGTCCAAAAAAAGATAAAGATACGGAAGAGGCAGTAGCAATAGATGAGCTGAAGAATTTCAGTCCATAAAATTTTATCTGATAACTTACATTTCATAATCAAAATAAACCAGAATTTTGTTGTCAGTTTAATTAAAATCTTTTGAACACAGAAATACATGTATTTTCAAATTTTATTGTTCTGATATTAAAAAAAAATCAAATTCCATTGTTCTGGTATTAAAAAAAATATGCTTTACAACATATTAATTTTAATTTTTTAAAAATAAATGAACAATGAAATAGTTTAATTTCTGAAAAATCTACTCAGACACTTGCAAGGATAATTGGCAGAAGCTGATATGTTTTAGTTCATTTTAGCTTCACCTGAATCAAAACATATTTCATATTTTTAAAATATTCATAGGCCAAATACCTACCAAATAAACTGTCTTCCCCCAACTTCACACAGAAGTCTGGACCATTACTTAATTCCAATAATGGTCTATTAGTAATTTCACTAGCTGTTGCTAAATGGCCTGAGGATTGAAATGATGAATGTGAAAAGTCCTAGTAGAGTTCATTTTTTAATTATGGAAATTGCCTATTCCAGAAAGTGTGTTTTCTTTTTCCACTTTACATACTTTAAGGTGCAGTGAGAATGTTCATAATTTGGCACAGGTGCTCTCTGAGATGTATGTACAGTTGCTGTATCAATTGCAACCTGGGAAAGGCTGTTACTAGGTTTTATGTAAGCCTTTTTGTAAAAGACTGGCTTTTGATAGTGATTGGCTTGTGTGTCTTTTGTGATGGAAAGGAGACTAAACTTGTTTTTAAACAAGACAGCTGTCCCAAAAGAGAAAAGAAACTGTAAATGCCTAAAGTCTTGAAAATAATGTGTGACCTGTGCAGACATATTGTTAAAAAAAGTAGAGGTATTTGTCTTGTGAAACATTTCAATTTTTTTAGACTAAAACAAGGTTAGCCTGTATCTGAGATTTTATATAAATTTGGAAAAGTATAAATCCATATGCTTTCTAAAAAGAGACAATTTATTACAGCAAAGAAAAATGTGTTGATCTGAACTGTAGTGATTAGACCATTTGTCAAATACTGTTAGCGTTTGCAGTAACATTTACGGGTCACACACGCAAGTTTTCATCTCCCTTTGGAATCAGGCCTGTGAAATGGAATTTATCCACCTGAATTCAGGAGACTGATTGAAATTATTAACTTTGGCAAATTCTTTTAAGCTTCTCTAAATCTCCACCTTTTGCTCCACCTTTCAAAATGCAATATTATTGCCAAACTGAAAAAAAAAGAAGAGGAGAGGGAGAGGAGAGGAGAATGGTATAACACACCGGTTTTCACTGAGGTTTCCTTATAAAACTGATGACTGCTTTAACGTACGCATATCTTGAGAAAGGTCTTCCTATTTTTCTGTGTTTCTCCAGTCTGCAGAATAGTGCATCATGGAGAGCTTAATTGTTTCCCTGTTGCCCCTTTTCACAGTTCTTCTTACAGTGTGCAATTGAGAAAGCTCAAAATTACTATTTCCGTATATTAAGATGAAAAGATTTTGATCAAAATGTATCGTTTGTCATTGCTGAAGCAGCTTATATTTACAGAGAATGGTAATCCCATATATTATATACCATTCACTCCAGGCTGTTCCTTGTGCAATTTTCACTGCCTGTCTCTTGTGTATGTCGTGGTTTAGGCCCAGTGCATAACTGAGCACCACGATGCCCCAAAAAAAGGGATAGTCAAAATAAGGACTGAGAGGGCTTCTCACCACTTAAACAGGTCACAGGCAAAAGACAGACTCATCATAAGGAATAAAAAAAAATAAATTTAATTTGTTATCAACATCAGAGTAGTACAATGGGAGATACAACCAGATCTTAAAATCAAAACGCCTTCCCCCCACCCCTCCCTTCTTCCGGGCTCAACTTTTGTTCCGGTTCCTTCACCTTCCCCCTCCCCCTTTGTCTTGAGGCACAGGGGGATGGGAGTAGGGGGTTGCGGTCGGTTTTCCTGCCACATCGTGCTTTCTTAGGAGTAGGGAAAA
>NW_010171057.1:0-4275 GCF_000695765.1 Mesitornis unicolor | reverse complement strand
TTTGAGCAGCCTGGTCTAGTGGAAGGTGTCACTACCCATGGCAGGGGGTTGGACCAATTAAGCTTTAAGGTCCCTTCCAATACAAACTACTCTGGGGCTTTATGATGCTATGAAATTCCCATTTTCCACATGGAAATACTTCAGTCCCATGGTTCATATCTTTCCCACCAGCCCAGACCCACCAGCCAAGTGAAATGCTGCCACAATCCAAGCAAGCCCCACAAGGAATTTCTTGCAGCCGACGCCAAGCCCCAGCTAATCTCACAGAAAGACTCAGCTGCAATACAGACATGTGTGGGTATAACCCTAGAAAGCCAGAGTTAATTAAGCCTCTCACTGGCAAAAGTTTTTAATTGCCTAGCAGCAGCCTGGCTGGAGGCTGGGCCATTTGTGCATAGCTGCAGGGAGACTTTTTTTTGCTGCAGCACACGAGCCCATCCTGACACCAGAGACCTCAAATCAGCAGAGGAAGCAGTTGTCCATGGAGGCAGACCCAGAGCTGAGAGTTAGGCCCCTCTCCCCAGCCAAACCCTCATCTCCAGCCCCCAGCTCCAGTGAAGCCCTGGAAGGGTTTACAACCCTGACTTCTCCCACTGTTCTTGAGCAAGCTCCCTCCAGCCCCACACATCGCTCTGAGGAGGGGTAAGAGACCTCCTCTGCCACTTCTCATCCCAAAACAATTATCCTCCCCTTAAAAAAGTGCAGCCACCAAGGACGGTGCTGCTCCCCTGGGGCTGCCACCACCTCCCTCCAGCACCCTGGCTACATCATGCAAGGGGGAAAAAAGGGGTGATATAATTTTGGTATCAGTCTGCTGTATCAAAGCCTTCCCGGGTTCACCATCAAATAGCACATTGCCAAACAGGGAGATGGTGGGAGTAAAGGTCTTTCCACTCTGGTTTCTGCAAATAAGCAGAAATAATATCATTTACAGGCAACACCAAACCAGAGAGGAATGTGGTTTTGACCATGGGCTAACCCTCCCTGCTAAGAAACCCATCGCTGTGCAGGAATCTGCCTTTTCCAGCTTTTGGGGATTTTACTGTGGGTAAGCTCCAATGGCAAATCCAATGGGAAACTGCTCTGGCCCATCCGCCCAGTCCGAGGGCAGATGCTGCCCAGATCCCTTTGCAGGGGTTAGTTTTGAGCATCCCTAAGGCAGGCAGCACCCTCATCCCTCATCTTCATTAGCCCTAAGATCCTCCACTTCTGTCCCTCTCAGCAGCACCCAGCACACCATACATACAGATCTCCATCCCTGTGTAAATCCCATGAGGATCTGGGACAAAATACTTGCATTTTAGAAAAAAGAAGTTAAAAACTTGATGCTTACATGACAGACAAGAACACAACATGTGCAGAGCACGAGTGCTTTCTCCAGCATCATCTCCTTCCAGTGGCAACGGTGGGACCTGATGATCCATTGAGGCTCCATCGCAGCTTAAAGATGTGGCATTTCAATGCCCCTCGTACCACGAGAAACAAAACCCATCAGCAATGCGGGGTCCCAGCCAGTGAGAAAGACAACACTGAGCCCTGCAAACACCAGGAACAGTCAACCTGCCACGGTCCCACCAACCCGCTGCTCATGGTGGAGGGCTCGCAAGGTTTGCTCCCATCCAAAATGCCTCTACCAAGGAGGTTGCTTTGGCTTCTTTTTGTCTAGGTTTGGGTTTTTTTCCCCTAATTTCCTTCTGTGTTTTCAATTCAAAAATAAAAGCAACAGCAGATCTTTTTAGGAGCTGAGAACAAAAGAGCCGTAAAACTGGGTGACTGCATCTGAACAGCCTGTGTTGTCTGGGCAGTCAGCAGTGCCCCTGCTTTCCTTTTGAAACGTTCTTGTAAAACCTCATTATTCGTCACCCAAACACACAAAACAACTGCAGTCGGGCCCTTCTTGAAGGCATAATATCTTTGCTGCCATGCCAGCACTTTGCCACTAACATTTTATTGCTTTTAAAGCACTTCACAGCCTCTGCCTCCTCACGTCCCTCCCTTTTACATGTACCAAGATGTTTCCACTTTCCATAGGTGGGCACGTGGGCAGGTAGCAGGGTGGCTCTGTCCTCTATCCATTTTTCCATCTCTTTTCTGAGGTTTTCCAAAGGCAAGGAAATCTTTTTTACCCCAAGGGAAAGACTGGGAGGAGATTTCCCAGGGAGATCTTGTGGCAGTTGCAGGCAGGGACCTGCAGGATGCCCATCCCCAGTGACATCCATCCCAGTGCTGCATCCCCTGTATCACCCATCCAGCCAAAAAGTCACCAGGGTTTGCCTCTGAAAGGCAAAATAAAATACAAATATTCCTTAATCAAGCAACAGCATTATCCAAAAAGATCATTTTCCCGTGATGACCCTCCCCCTGACTCGCCATAAATGCAGGGAGGTATTTATTTCCAAAGGCAGAAGGAATTGATCCTCCAAACACTTCTACCACAGTGAGATAATTCCCATTACACCCCCTGACCGGTGGAGATGCAATCACATCACCTGATGGATGGCAGCGTACGAGGGAGCCAATTGTGTATTGACCCTCTGAGTCCAAACTGCTCCAGAGCATCGCTGGCCTTGGCCAATGAGGTACGGGAACGTGTTTTGAAGGTGCACAAGGCTTTTTCAAGCTTATTTCTGGAGGAGGAAGGTTTCATTTCATGGCAGCAGTCCTGCCGGCCAGGCCCCATCTATTTTAACAGCCCATTAAAACGTGACGTTTCTGAAAGGACATGTGGCAGGCACAGAAATTGCAAATGAGTCCATTGCCACCTGCTCCCACACAATGCAAATGGTATTAATGCAGGACAAGGGGGCAGCTCCACTGCAGCTGCTGCCACGCTGCTGGGACCCCATCAGCCGAACCAGCATCGGCCGAACCCGCGCAGCAACGATGCTCCCAGCAGGACACAGTGAAGAGCATCACACCCAGGCAAATCCAAGTCCTGCTGGGATCACTGAATTATAGAGTAGAATCGTTATGGTTGGAAAAGACCTTTAAGATCATCAAGTCCAACCATTATCTGGCATGTGGTCCTTCTATGGGATGCAAAATGACTGTGCCCTTACCTGGGCTATAAAAACTCATTAAGGAAAAAAAAAAACTAAACCCCAAACAAATATTTATATGTCAATGAAGTTGCTCTTGTTGACGTTGGAACAGCTACCGCTGCCATCGCAGGGCTGTCTCTTCCAGGCATCGAGCACCCAACTGTCCTCCACCAAGCCCTACAATAAGACAAAGCATTAAGATGTCTTTTAAACCCTTTGTTTATGACTGCTACATGGTCAAGGGAAAGGGGTAGGGGGCTGGCCATTTCCTGGGAAGGAAAGAAAGTGCCACGTTATGTGGGCACTCAGGCAGACATCGCCTCTGAGCAGAGCTCAGCCTCCCCTCCTGCAAACCATCCATCCCTTAGCAGCTGGGGTTGCTGCCCACATTTTTAAGGCCTGTCAGAGTCCATCTCCAACTTCCTTCACCCACTTCCTCCAAGAAGAGAAAGAGCCAATGGTGACCTGTGTCCCCGGGACCATGCCGGTCACGTCCGGGGCAGAAAACTGCAAAGCACAGTAATTATCTGTTGCGGAGCACTGTTAATAATTAAGTTTGGGAGACGCTAACAATCAAGCCTATTGAAAAGACTACGAGGGTTTCAAAGTGTTTCCTCCGAACCATGTAACGGCAAATTGTTCTGGGTACACGGCTCTTAATTCAAATGCTCGTTGTCATGGGGACGGGATAACACCCCTCCTATTCAAGGATGCCACACAAGAAGCCTACTATTTGCTACAATAGCCTTTTTAGTTCAAGCTACACTTTATAAATAGCCAAAAAAAAAAATCTAGATATTAATATTGGTGCTGGCCTTCCCTAGTACAACAGAGCCCAAGTGCCGGTGGATACTAGGGCTGGAAGCAAAGTTGCGAGGGCATGGACAGACAGATGGATGTGGGACGCGGGTCGCTGTGGCCCATGCTCTCCTGGAGCTGATGGGGCTCAGCCATGCACATGTGGGTGGGAAAGTTTCTTTTTGATCCCCAAATGTCACTGACAAGGTTGCCTCCTCCTCACATTGGAGTCGAAAAGCAGTCTGGATGCTCAAGGTGGAGCAGGAGCCCCGTCCCAGCCTCAGCACAGGACGGGAAACCCAGTTGTCACCAAGGACCCTGGATTTGGAGCAAAATCCCATAAAGGTGTTTGTACCAGCACAGCTCATTCCATGCATTGAAGTAGTGTAGGTCCTGCTGATAAATCCTCTGAAGATGGAAAAAGGTAGCTCCATGG
>NW_010171056.1:16374-35961 GCF_000695765.1 Mesitornis unicolor | reverse complement strand
TTCTATTTAGCTCAAACCAGGACAGAAGGGAAAAAGAAGGAGGCAAATCTAGGGTTTAGAAACAGTTGTGAGCCACTCCAAAGAATCACAGAAACACACAAAATATTAGGAGTTGGAAAGGACCTCAAAAGCTCATCCAGTCCAACCCCCCTGCCAGAGCAGGATCACCCAGACCAGGTCACACAGGAACGCGTCCAGGCGAGTTTTGAATGTCTCCAGAGAAGGAGACTCCACAACCTTTCTGGGCAGCCTGTTCAGTGCTCTGTCACCCTCACAATGAAAAAGTTTTTCGTCATGTTCAGGTTGAAAAAAAGGACTATAAAATATTTTAAAATGAATGTCTAAAAGAAATGCACTGATGAACTTATAGCACAAGCATTAAAATAAAATACAGTGGCATCTGGAGTGTCCATTGACCATATTTTCAAGCAGTTACTAAGATTAACCTTTATGGATGAACAATCCCTGGCAGGAGAATTCTTCTGCACAGAAAGATTAGAGAATAATAGCGATGATCTGCTTTTTTTTAGGACTAAAACTTGTGTCTTGTTATATTTCGAAGACAAAACACACTGTATAAACTCTATTATTGTTTCCCTAAAGGATCTGATTTGCCACAGCAGGTAAGTATGTGCATAACCCTGGTTGCAAATCCCTCCTGCTAGTGTATCCCCATTTCTTAGATTTCTGAAAACATCAGGATTGAACATGACAGTAATACAGCATCACTCCGTTGGAGGAGCTATCCGTAGCTGGAATGGTTTGAAGATTTCTTAGTCATGGCTTCCAAGCCCATAAATAAGGCAACACCAAAGGCCAGAAGTTTTTAGGCAATGACTGAGAAGCAAAGAAGGCTCCTGTAGTCCAGTGTATTGACACAGGCTCACACAAGTTTGCTATGTAATTGCTTTCACTACAAGCTTTAATTCATAAATGAAAGCTTCTGTGTTTTCTACATGCTAATCATGAATCTCTTCATAAGTAAAATGATTAGAATATATAATAAGGTCTGTGCATAAGAAAACTGATTCGAAAAAATGATGCTAAGTTTGAAAATAACAGCTTTGCCTGAACCCCAGGCAAATTATTTCTGTGCTTTTCATTTCTATCCAGCTCTACGTGTTATTTAGATTACTCTCTTCAGAGAACTGGAATATTATCCCACAAATATTTCACAACCCCAGTGATCTTCATTGCTATTGCTCCACAAACTTTCTTTTAAAAGTTATCATTATCTTTTTTTTAATGTATTTTTTCCCAACAAATTCCCCCCAACTCTTACATATTGTTTTTTTGAACATTAGTGTTCCATGGTAAACATTTTATTATTGAAAAAGAATAAAAGGAAAAAAAATAGAAATTTATTCTAGATACTAATTTTAGAAAGAGAAATTTCATTGGATTATATGATTATTGTATTTGGAAGAAAATAAGGACAACATAAGCAGAAAACAAGGATATCAGACAGAGATGATGAGAGTCTTTAGACCTGTCATTCTTGCGTGGAAGTCTAGCAGTGTCATGACCTCAATTCCCTCATGATACTTCCATCGATAATACTAAGGATGTGGGTAGAGTTTTCAGCCTCTTCAGCTCTTTCTGCTAATTTGTCACTCTCCAAGTCCTGGAGCTAAAAAACTCCCAGGTTTTGTGTCTCCTATTCATATTTTATTAAAAAGTTAATTACAAGAATTAGAAGTTAAAAAGCTGAATGAAGCTCAGCTGATTTTAATGTAAGGACAATAAAAGATAATTATCTAATCTACAGCAAATTCAGTGACATGTTCAGCAAAAGAAAAAGTTTTAAACATATATTTGACAGTAGACATTTGTTGCCCAAATACTAATTTCTGAAAATGCTCATCTGATGCAAATTAATTACCCAGCGTATACATTTTCAGTAGTTGGAAAATGTGCTTAAATGAATGAAAAATGTATTTTAAAGCATGCACCAAAAAATCACCACCCTCTTTACAACTAAGTAAGCATATACTAACATAGCATCCTTTTTATTTTTCAAGAAACATCTTCTCAGATTTCTGTCATCTAATACACAGAGGTACCACAGAGCTCTACATTTTAAATAATATTCTAGATGTAACTTCAGATCTTCAAAGGTGTTTAGATACCTAATTCCCTTTGATTTTAATGAGAACCAGGCAGTTAAACAATAAAATGTGCTTGAATATGAGTAAAAGAAATTGTCATCTTTTTCAGAAAAAAAATTATTTAAATGTTTAAAATATATCTTACATAACTGCAGTCAAGCAAACCAAATGTTATCACAAATAATAGGAGGAAATTTTCAGCTAGTCAAGATGCTTTACTGAATTTCATGGATTACTCAAATGGTCATGGGCATCAATTTTGTAGGTAAATTGTCTTGGGGAATGTCTGAATGATGAAAAATGGCACTACTCCACTACCTGTGAAAGCTTTCTTTCCTTCTATATGGCCTCACCTGAGGGGTCTTTCCCTTTCTATCTTCAGTCACCTTTGTGTTCCTCCTCCTCCCCTAGGCTATGCCTACACTAGGATGTGAAATGGTCCCCACATCAGCTAGGAGTGATTCCTGGTTATTGTGCAGAGGTTAAGAAGTTTCAGGGGCCATTCCCAATGGGTGTTTTTATTTAGCACTCTGATTTTTGGAGACAAAGTGAACTCACTGGAATACATGATGGCTCTTCACGTCAGTTGACTCAGTTCCTGGGGACATAGTGTCAGTGTCCTTTACTTCTTCGTCTTGGACTGAGAAGTACTAAAGGTGGGACAAGTAGGGCTTTCTTATCCTGCTGACACTGGCAAAGAGATGACTACGGTTACTTGGAATAGCTGCCCTCCATTGCGGCACAGGACCTCAGCAGGTGCAAAGGTTTAGCCAAAGACAACAGTAAGGTCGATCGCTTGCTTGAAACATCCAAAATTTGTCTCCTTTGGCTTCAGCAACACAGTCTGCTGCTGTTTTCAGTGCTACTGCCTATTTCGTCTGCCATTTGGAACCAACTCTTCATAGGTAAGGACAACAAAGATCCGAGTACTGCAGGAAGGCCTTCCAGAAATGAGTACTGCTAATGAGATCACCTTGATTAGTCTCAGAAAGAAAGTGTCAACATCTGATTGATATCATGAATGGATGTTATACAAGAAAATTCAAAATGTACATTTGCCATATTATCTTTCAGTTACATAAAAATGATGCTAGTTGGATGTGAACCTTTTAAAGTGTGATGAGTAGGGGAAAAAAAAACACCACCATTTCAAAAGTTCCAAAATATGCATTAGCACTAATTAGTCTTCTGTAATAAGATTAGAGAGCCACAGTTAAGGAAAATTTAAGCTTATTTCATAATGATTTATTCTTATATGGCATTTCTCCAAAGTGCCATTTCACCATCAGGTTCAGTCAAACCAACCCAAACTAAACATTTTCTAAAAAATGAAATAAATATAGTCTCTTTCTTCTTGGCACAGTAGTTATATGCCTGAAAGAACATATAAATTAACTGGAACTGCACTATTGGAATCTGTGTAGGTGTAGAAACACAACATAAGGAATGTGCTTCCATAATGGAACAATGTATAGGTCCCACTAGTTTCAGTTAAACCTCAAAGAAAGTCTAAGATTATAGAAGATATTTTAATTTTATAAACCAGGACTAACACTTGTTCATGGAACAACATTCAGAAGTGGATCTAAGCAAGTGTAAATAAGTTCACATGAAGAATCTGAAAAGATAAGATTTATGTGTTTTTCCAGCCCTCAGCCATATGTAAAATTGACTTGGGCTTCAGATTCACATTCACTTGTTAATGCTGCAGGTTATCTGATCCCCTTGCCCAGGCTGGGATATGGTATGGGAATTAGTACAGGGTGGACCACAGAAGAAACTCATGAAAATAATCCAACCAACAGAAAATAAAACTTTAAAAACTTAAAGAAAGCTCACATGAGAAAAGTGGAGAGCTGCCTTCTACCATAACTTTAGGGTTTCTTTTTTGTGGCTCAAGGACATATAAATGACATTTTTGATAAGTGGAACTCATTGTAATATTGGAGTCCAAAACTTGAACTATATCAATTTCCATATAAATTCTAAATTCAGCCTCAAATGACTACTGTATTATCATAGCCTTCTATATAAAATACAGCAACCTTCAAAAAATACTGTCCTAGAATAATTTACTCAATGTTTATATACTGTTTGGGTTTTTCAGAAAAAATTTGCAACAAGACTGAGGTATGAAACAAACATTCTCATTTTAATCTGAACATACTCCCACAGCAATGCCTTTTTTAAAAGCAAATCTGGTAAGTCACGTATTTAAAATATGCCCGAGCTATATAAATTCTTCTAAGACTTTGAGCGACAAAACATCTAGAACAGTATATCACAGGAAAGGGTGGCGTTTTTTTTCAGATTCAGGGGAATAGCTGCCGAGCTCTTCTGCTTAAGGTTGTTAAAAGCACAAAAATGCATCAATGGTTGAAGCAGCAATATACAAATCCTTTACATTTGCATGTAAAGTACTAGAGTTTTGATTTGCAAATGTCTTTAAAAAAATCCTGCTTGTTAAGTCATAAATAGCCATTGCATTTTCTGAAAAAGAAAGTATGATGTTTTCATGTCTGGCTATATTCCAATTTGGGTAATTGCATCCTACCTGTATAAACTGCATTGGCAGTTTTCATCAGGCATGATATTATTCTTTATTTCCAACCATACATTGTTGCAATATGCTATTAACATACATCTCTTTGTGCTTCAGCCAAGAAGCGGCTGCATGTCTGTGAGGAAAAGCCCATGTATTCATTGTTTCTTTTTTATTCATACATTCCCCACTGCTCCCCAAAAACAATATTCTGGATAAAATTAAGAAGCAACTGTGAAATCAATAATACATTGCAGTAAGTCTCCAATTTTACACACACACATCGCCTTCTTTAAGGTTATAAGAGAATCATAAAAAACTAATAATTTTTTGTTGTTTTTCAGACAATTGTTGAAGTTGTTATAAGCTTATGTGTTTTTAGTTTTGTTCTGTTTTGAATATTTACGTATTTGATTAGCTTATGACAAGAGGAATGAAAAATCAAAACGGTATTCCCTAATAATTTCATCCAAACCTAAGTATTAAGAAAGTCTGGGAAAAAAACCTAAAAGAAATCATCCTCCCTACCCAACATATAACATGCAGCCCAAGCCCTGATGCAAAACCAGAGAAAATTCCCACCTGCATTGATAGACTGAAAACAGTGGCAGTAAGGTCATGTCTCCAAAGCAGATTCTGCCCTGAGAGACATCTTTCTATTCATTTTGATATGTCTCTACAGATTTATGTACATCTATAAAATTCTGCACCAAGGTAGTCTAGTTCTAGTTAAGTAGAATTGCTTTTGCCCATAGTTTGCAAGTGTTTATGAAATTATGATTTTCAACTTTTCGAAGTCAATTCATTAAAAGAGTAATTAATTAGATATGCATTAACATTTTCTTCCAAGATATTTGCTGTGAACAAAAGTATGAGTGGATTTGGTTAAGAAAAATTTTCCGTCATTATGTAGGAAAATTCAGATTCTGGTAACAGAGTCAAGACGGCAGTTTGGACTAAATTGTTGCAAAGAATGATCTTCCTAGCTTGTTTTTGTTTTTAACCGTATGGCCTTTGCAATGGAAGATAAAGTACCAAGACAGCAGCATTAGACCCATTTTGCAGCATCAGCAGCATAAATAAAAGGATGGGGCTGAGCTGCACATTCTTCATTGCATCTGTTCTGCCTGAAGTTAGATAAGGTAAGGTAGTTTCATCTTCATTTATCTAAAGATCTTCTTGACACTCGATAAGCTAAAATCTTGGAAGACATTTTTTATAACATCAACCTTGATGAGCTGAAGACTGGAACAACTGTGTTCTCCTGTGGCTGCAGACATTTCCAGACCATCTACCACAGTTTCATCAGAAATGGCAACCAGAAGGAGGTGGTTATTCTCTCTCTCTGCAAAACTATGATTCGACTAGAAGCTATACCCACAGGTACTGATCCTAGAAAAATATTTTCTTGTATGTTAATTTATGAAACAAGTAATAGATCTGGGGGAGGAGGAGGGGAGAAGAGGAGGGCCTCAAGGGACAGATTATCCAGCACAGTCAATAATCAAGTATTTAGGCAATGGTACTGAAAAATTAAAAAGCACTCTAAATGGACTTCCATCAGCCTTGAATTTTTTGTTTCTTATATTTTTTTCAGCAATTTTATTGGATCTAACATAATGTCTTAATATCCCTTGGAAGATGTGTTATTGATAAAAGAGTTCCATAATGACGTGACATCAATGAGGTAATTCCCAGGGTTGGAACTAACAGCAAGTTCACAACATGGATCCACATTGGCAAGATTGTGACTCTCCATTGATTTCTTGATGGATAACTGAAGAAATATCTTTTCTTTTAGTGGCACAAGATTACTAACACCACAAGAATGCCAAAGGCATTCTCTCATAGGTGCACTTCGCTACTTCACTCTATCTGACATCCAAGGCAGACAAAGAAGCTGTAAATTCTTCTAGACAATTCTTTTTCTTTGCCAATAGCTCCTGAGGTTTTCTGTGAGAGGGAGATGCTGGTGAAGAACAGCCATTACCATAGTTAAGCATTGCAGTTAGCCTTTTTGGAGACACATCAATTATTCCTTGAAGTGATGAACCTAGAGAACTTAGTTCTATGACCCAATAAAGACTAGCTAAGATCTTCAAAGACTAGCAGACAGATTGGGTGAAAGCTCCGTCCTCTGTTGTAAAATCAGACCATCAATGATACTCACAGTCAAAACCAGAAATCACTTCCACTGATACTTGAATTGGCTTTGTACACACATATGATTAAAACTGAAGAAAAAAATGCCAGAAAATGCACTTGCTGAGGAACACTGCTTCATAGCTAACAAGTCAGGTGAGCACTAAGAGTTGTGGTGGTAGGAAAAGAAAGATGACTGACAGCCTGAAAATCTTGATGATTCGGTTAGTAATCAGTTGCAGTGCCATTTGAACCGCAAATAATTTTTTCCTCCCATTTCCAAGAAGGTGACCTTTCCTTTGGGGTCTTCCTCTAAGGTGATAATGAAATAGGACAGCTCTCATATTCTAAAAGTTGGAAAACAATTTAAAGGTGCTCAGTGTCTGAATTTTTAGCTCTTTTAAATTAAGACTGCAATTTTTATCAGCTTAGATCTAGCATTCATAATTACAGAGTTCCAGTACATAATCAAAGAGCTGTTTTTTTATCAATGGAAATAAATTTCCTGTTTTTATAAATCTTAAAACCAAACACAATGAACCTATTGTACATTCAGACCCATGCTTTCCTACGTTTTTCCTGGAAAGAAAGTAAAGCTTTATTACCTTATATTCAGACAGCCAGTGCAAGTCTCGACAGCCTCTGCTGGACAGAGAAATGAGTATGGCCAGGGTAACCCGTTCAGAGCCCTGCTGAAAACTCTGTTGTTTGTAAATCTTAGTTTTCTTTTTTTTCTAAGAGTCTTTAAAGTGAGCAGAACTACAATTACTACTCACCATCTTGCACAGGTGAATCCCCAAGGCTCAAGTGCCTCCAATGCATCCAGAAAGTATGTGCATTTCCAACATTGCTCCAGTGGATGTCAGTGGAACCTGCAGTTTGTTTTATTGTGTTTATTCTATTAAATAGTCTAACTCCTAGTTTCTCTATGATTACCAAGCCATGACCTTGTGAGTTAACAGGAAATGGCAGAACCATTACAGTAGTTTCAAGTGCAACTGTTTATGGTGGTTCGAATATTATGTTTGAGAATTGATCATAGTCCATTGATTCATAAAGTCAGGATTCACACTTCTGAACATAAAAGGCTTTTACCATAGACATAATGCTTCTAGGACCGTATGCATTCTTGAATGGTAACAAAAATGAAGGCAAGTGGCCTATGGAGTGCACAAAAGATGAATTACTATCAGCAGACAACATCTCTACATCTGTGAGATGAAGGAGTAACATTACAAAAAATTAATATTTAGGAAATGTTTCAGCAGCAAAACTTGAAACAAAATCCTTCCCTATCAAAGAAATTTTAACCCATTGAGCATGCAAATTAAATTTCACAATGAAACGGCCACAGTAAAACCCTCTTAATATTTATATGAACTCTAAAAGTAAATATGAAAAGTTTCAAGGAGACGTCTTTGTTTTCTCAGTGTTTACTTCACATCCCTGCCATAAATTAATCAATTTCACTGTAATTCCCTGAGATTGCTCAATTTAGTGGCACAGTAGGCAATATTAAGAACTGCTTCTTACTTCAGGACACAAAAAAAGCTGACCATTTTTACAAATTGGTAATAACACTCTTGTATCTTTCACTACAAATTCTGTCCCATTTCCGTTTCATTTCCATTTAATCCTCTAAGGCATCACGTCTGCACTGTCAGCCTACACTCCAGATTTCATGCTTGGGTTGAGGTCAAGTTAACAAAAAAAAATAATTAAAAAGATATCTCTAAATGCTGCAGTGTGATTAGCCTGATGCAAATCCCTCTCTTCCTCCTCCAAGTCCTGACATGATCTGACTGACTGATCTCAAGGGTACAGGATTTTTAAAAAGTGGGTATTCAACCATTTCAATGCACTCTTTTGCCTCTTTTGGGTGCCTCTAGAAGGAATATCCATCCCAAATCAGTAGCATTTCTGGTTTCTGGCCAAATGCTAGAGCACTCATTATCTCCCACAGCTTGCATTTAGAGCCTCTTTTTGCTCTTGGAGAAACTAAACCCTTGGCAATGGATGAAACCGGAGCATGACCACAGCTTCTTGAAGGTAACAGACTGATCAGTCAACCCATGGCTCTACAAAATACCTTTCAACTTCAGATCATTGGTTTTAGGAAGTTTTCTTCATCAATTGTTTCACTTACATTCAACAAAAATGAAGTCATACTAATCTGAAGTCGATGGCAAACTGAAAGTTTCTCTGCCTTTGTCAAAGTTTACAAGAATCTTGAATAATAGTTTTGTTTTGAATCCTTGACATTTATTAATGCAACAAGTTTTCACTCACTGACTGATTGAAATGCTTTGCATCCTAAGTATAGTAATTATTTTAAAGATTGCTGATCCTATTTTTTCAGTTGGCCATAATAACAGTTTGGGACAAGAACATGTTGATTTCAAAGAAGGAACAAATTCTTCATGTGCATTTAAGCTATTACTGCTTCCTAAGCTGTACTGGGGATATCACAAGATTTTTTGAGACAACTCTCAGGCAACAGAAAAGCTTCAGATCTCTTTGCACTTTCCAAGACATGTGTATCAGTCATTATATTTCTGTCAGATGTCTCTGTCAGTGTCCCAATAAGGGGGCAATGGCCACCTGCCTGTGCTAACCACACCACAGCTACCTGCTGTCCTATGACTGAATAAGAGACATTGGGACTTGACTGCAGTTATACATGGATGTAGGAGAGGATGCTCTTCATGGATACAATTTCTTACCAATTCAGAATATAAAAAAGTACTCACTCACTAAAGCGTTCTGGCTATTCCCGTTATCCACCTTAAAAATGACATTATCTGGAAGACTGTCATAACAATGTTTTTCTCCCTGAATGCTCAGGAGCAAACCTCATCCCTGATAAGGGATCTCTCTTACATAGTCAAACACCACCTCTTTGGTTATGCAGCAGTACAGAGGTGCTTGCTCTTCTTACTTTTAAACTACCACACCGCATCTGACAGAAACTGAATTCTGATACACTCTTGTAAGAAAAAAATAATTAGAGGAATATAGAAAGGATAAATACACATAAACCCCAAATTTTGTCTCAAGCATGCCACCATTGGATAAATAATATTTACTAACCATATTAATGCCTATACATTTACTGTCTGCCACCGTATAAGCTAAGAAGCACAGACCAACATATGCAAGAAGCCATACAAGCAATGACAGAGGTAGACTAAAATATTATCCAGCATAAAATAGTGAGAGAGCTTTATGCATTCAATATACTACAGTACCATTTAATTTCAAGAGTTCTATTAAGCATTGCTCTCTAATTGTACATCACTTATAGTTCTTGATCTGTGAAGGGGGATAATCGATGTCAAGTCATTGTGCTAGTAGCCATTCATTTAATTTATATTTTCAAAATAAAAATTACACACGACTCAAAAATCCTTATGAGCACACTAAAAGCATCATCACAAAGCCATCTGTTTTAGGCCATGTAGAGCTCAGTAACAAAACAAATGTTGCATTTCATTTTCAGATCCAGGCTTATTGATTATTTTATCTCCAGTGCTGCAGAGTATGCCAGAAGGCCCTGCTCTGGAGGCGAGTTGCAATGAAAAGAGACAAGAATTTTATTAGTGCTAGAAGATGCATAGCTCTGCTTTGGGAAAAATTACACAGCTCTCCAATGAGAAGAAATAATACAAATGAATGAGGCCTGACAAAAAGCAGGAGAAAGCCTGCAGCTGCCATAAAATTGATAAACACTGAAAGTGATCTGAAAAATAAGTGTAATGATGCCTAAGCCAACAACATTTCATTATTATCTCTCCGTAGTTGTCTAGGAGAGCAGGTGAGTCCTTATTGCGTTCTCTGCCATGCCATGCCATGCCGATCACTATTTTGCCAACCAAATTAGGGCTGAATCATCCACAGGTTATGCAGAACAGC
This sequence comes from Mesitornis unicolor, assembly GCF_000695765.1. Lineage (NCBI taxonomy): Eukaryota > Metazoa > Chordata > Aves > Mesitornithiformes > Mesitornithidae > Mesitornis > Mesitornis unicolor. Next base: position 25,257 of record NW_010171056.1, on the reverse strand, counting down.
CCAGTGCAGCTCCTTTGGAAAGAACAGCTCTTTTTGACAAAGCAACACCTTCAGTAACAGCATCCCTGCCAGTTTTATTACCTGATAACAGCACCTGGAGAATTCATTGCCTTTATATATCTACATTTGTTAACAGCTGGGAATGGCACAAGGAAATGTTGAATACTCTGTGAGTGGGCTGTTGACAGCACTGTGATCTTGAAGAAGACATGGCAGAGTCTCTCTCTACTTCATGTATTTTCTGATAGAAGGAAATAATTTGTCTGGGCATGCTTTGACCAACTGTTTTCCACTGACAGAAAGATGTCTGCAACAGACATAGCTGGGAAAAAGCAAAGGGACCAGCGACTGCCACAACCCATTCAGGTGCACAGGCATTTTCTTTCCATCACCATTTTTGAAAGGGCAAAAATCAGTGTTGTCTCAGATGGGAAATTAAAGGTATTTAGGTAAAGTGGCTATACGCCCCTCATCCCCAAGCAAGAGTAAAGACAAAGTTCCAAAGGTGACAGTTGGGCATCAGCTCTAGTTTTAAGAAACCTTGGTAATAGCAAATGTGGCTGTACAAAGCTGAATTTGTCCAAAAGTGAACTTTTTATAAATTTTGCTTGGGTCTCTTCTGGACCAATTTACTGAATGCTGACTCAGAACACAGGATCTGTTTTTCACCTTCTCTCTGCATATAGTGATTCAATTTCTTATGAATTAATTTCTTCTCACTCCACAAATTCTTAGATATCTTGGTGGTTTAAATTACTTATCTCTAATAATAGCATATTAGCATCAATCCTGTTCCCGCTCTCCCAGGGTTTTATACACCTTGATGCTACCCCCCTCATTCTAGTTCCCCTAGAGCTTCACAGATCAAATTTGGCTAATCTTTCACATCTTGCAGACTGTAAATTAGAGGTCTCTGCTGCAACCTAATCTCAGCAATGTCCTTCTTATTATAAGGTCATTGGAAGAGCACAAATTGATCCTTCTGTAATTTTATTATTTCTACAATTTATGCCAAAATAATTGAAAAATAATTATAAGCGTAACTGTCTATTTACAATCCTGTATCAAGACTTGTCTCTTTTTTCTGGCTGCTATGTAGTATTCAATGCAGATTGTATTATCTACAAATAATTTTCTTAAGTAAAAATCTGTAATTCTCTCCCTTTTCCTATTGTAGGGTGTGTATTGTTACTTCTGAGTCTCAGTTTCATTGACCTTTAAACTTTTATGTCTGTAAATAGAGATCAAAATAATAATCCAGTACTGCTTTTTATGCCAGTACTGGAGTATTTTAATGGATTAGAGACATACTGTATTTAAGGATGCAACACAGTGACTGAGTTACGAGCATCAGCTAAAGTTTGGTTTTGCCAGTGACACAATATTTTTGTAATAAGTCCTTCTCCAAGGTCATTTACATAGGAGATAAACATAATTGTTTCTAAAAATGATTGATGCTGCCTAGAAATTAAGCCAAAATTTACTGGCATTTGCCCATTAAAAGAAACAACAACCAAACACCACATTTTAAAGCACTTGAAATGTTCCTATTTGTTTAGCTTGATTTCACTTTTTTATAGCAGTTCATTTTGTATTATAGTAACATTTACTTGAAATTTAGCTGATGAATACCACATGAAATAGTCCTATAATATGAATATAACAGTAGGGCTCTATGGAGAGGCAAAAAAATGTGTCACAGATACCAGAACTGAATGATTAAATTGTGATAAACTTTCTACAGATACTTTTTATGATTCTCTAGAATCTGACAGGAGGGATTTAATTCTCTATTAAATTCTACATAACAGTTAAAATATTCAGGCTGATGTACAAAGCATACTTCGAATTATAAGTGAAATGTCTTGCCATTCATCAGCAATTATGCCCTTAATAAGTTCTGACTATTGTCAAAGCTTTCCAGCTTGTCAGTGAAGGTATGCAAGAGCCGATCTCTACAGGAAGATTTACGAATTCAAAAAACTCTCCAGAAAGCTCTCAGAAAATTTGCCTTTAGGATCTACCAATAATTTGTATGTACAGTTTCATGAGAATCACCCAGTCTGGGGTCAGAGCAAATAATTCAAAGCAAATGCATATCATTCATCTCTTCAGGAAAATATTTGTAAGCTGATCACAGTTTCTCTGAATGTATTCATTACCACACAGAACTGCAGTAAGCACACACTCTTCTATTAATTTTAGTGGGCTCTGGATTAGATACCATTTTAATTTCCTCTAAATGCATTTTAAGTAGGATTTTACTTGCTTAGAAAGAAACTTCTATACAGAGCTCATTTACAGAGCACTGAGTATTTGCTGCTTGGTTTATTTGGGTATCATGTTGTTGCTCATGTCAACGTGAATGACATGACACCATTCTTTCCCATTGGAGGAACGCGACTCTAATCCTAACGAAAGGGAGCATGTAAACGTGAAGGGATATTTTAATCTCTCTAGAGAGGCTATGGGATGAACTGGATTAGGGTGTTTCACAAAATTCCTACACCAAGCCAACACTGCTTATCCCTAGAAAAACTATGTAAGTTGTACTTACATCAATATGTTATACTGACAGTGTGCAATCTTTATATTCCATTTATTGTATCCTTGATGGAGATTTGAGGATCAAAGAGGCAAAAATGCAGAAGCAATGGTGAGACTATGAAATTTCTGTGGTAATAGAGTTAGAGCTCACAGATAGAAATTCGGGGTCCTGCTCCTTCAGCAATATCCCACATGGAAAAACACTTCATATACTTAGTGATTTTTGTCTTTTCGGTACCAGGAGCCTAGCAGTTTCTTATACAGATTGTCAGCATGCATGAAGTGTCCTGGTTAGAGTGGACAGAGGAATACTATTACCATGCTCATTTATGAGCTTGGTGATGTTTACTTCTATCCTTGTGTACTCTTTGAAGGAAGTTTATCATTCCAGTCTACGAGAGCAGCTGTCTGTGTTGGGAACACAAACACAGTATTCACCCACCACCACATAGGATATATTACAAATCTTGCTTCTCACTTACATTAGTTCTGAATCAAAAAACCTCAGTGAGCAAGTGCTTAACTCAACAACTCAGTAAAACAATTCTTCTCTCTATGCCCTCTTGGGAAATGCACAGAGACAGGAGCAAGGGAAGCACCAAGTTATATAAACAAATGCAGTCTCAGTTATCCAATGCGAAGCTATAAGCTCATCGTTTATCCACTAAATGATTTGTCAGATCGTGTATTTTACTTGATACATTCATTTAATTTAGCTTATAAGATATTTGTGTATTCTTTGTTATTCTCCTACATGTGGAATGCCTCTTTAGATCTCCCAGCTACCAACAGATGTTGATGTTGATTTTATCTCCTCTGTGAATGTGTCACATTTCATCTTGTAGCAGGATAATTTTTAATACTTTCATCCTAAAGTCCTTCTCCCCTCACCAGTAATGATTTTGGATAGACGTATGACAATCAATACTCTGCAAGCACTGGTCAATGCAAACTAAACTGCATAATGCTTCTTGAGTCACCAACCCCCAAATCTCAAAGCACCTACAAAGAATCCAAATTCTTTATCTTATTACTCATCTACCACAGCTATGCATTTGGTTCATTTGAGCTTTCCTGCAGAGTTGAAGGAAAACTGTACAGAGATTTTCAGTTAGCCAAAGCCCACTAATTGCGCTGTGTTCCCAAGATGTGATTACTGAAGTGGAGTGTAGGAGTAGAGTAGCTTTTGTTAGTTTTATTTCCATAATCACACCACCAGAGAACCATAGCTGATATACACTTGCATTTATAAGTGAAGATTACAGTTCATATTGGAAGTCGGTAACAGCAATAATATGGGAAAGCATCATAAAATGGATGTGGTTTGTTTTTCCTCCAAAGCTACAGTCCAGGCATATTTCATAGCTAGATAGACAAGAGACAACCTATTACAGAGCTCTGCAGCTGGGTATTCAGCAGGCACCACTTCTTGAGTTTAGGATTTGTCTGGAATAACACTACACAGATTTTACCACAAAGTTGTGAAGCGATTCAGATATGTGAAAGATTCAAATGCGTGTACATGCAATACATATATGCCTTCATGTCACAGGACTAAATCTTGGTAAACATACACAGGAGAGCAGTGGAGGGAAAGTGAGAGTGTGAATGAAAGCCTCAGGAGATTTTGCTCTTGCTGTATGTACAAGAAGAGAGCACATGCTAAAAGCGATAACGGCAAAAAAACCCCCAAAACACGTAAGACAGGCAAACAGCCCAAACAAATTATGTTTCAAATTCAGCAATTCCTACTTCACTTTGTGGATATATTTTAAAATACAGATTTACGTAAGAGTCTAAGAAATATCCTGCTGGGCCTGCTCTTTTGCATTGCTCTACTACATGTGAAACTAAGTACGTCAATTTGCCCTGTCTCTCTGACTGTGGCAGTAGGAAAAGCTTTTTGGCATCAGATATCTGCAGCCTGTCCATTCCCATTTCCCCTTCCCAGGCAACTCCAGCCACTCACCCAGGAATGCTGGATGGAAAATGCTTCCCTACCCTTTCCCTGTGATGTCTACTATGAACCTGCTGCCCACAGGTTTGACTAATCCTCTGTGAAACTCCCACTCTTGTCTGCCTGCATTTTCTGCTCTAGCAACAAACTCTAGTTCAATACCGCTGTTGAAAACAAACAAAAAAAGTACTTTCTCTGCAATACTGTAAAAGTATTTTCCATAGTTTTGGTGCATGAAGCCCCATTCTACTGTATGATTTTCTTCATCTCAGTCATACCCTCATCACAGCATTTTCATCTCCCAACCAAAGAGCTCCGGTTTATTTACTGTCCCTTTGATAGCTTATTTCTTATGCCAAGATGACTGTCACTTGGCACTCCTAGAGCTACTAACAGCCTTGCCACATTCTGCCTACCATGGTCATAGACCGAGCAAATGTGTTTATCGGCAAAATGGAGAATACTATGGTGTGAGACTTCTACTGCAAGAGGTTTTTTCGCAAAGTCTTATATTATTTAAGAACAGAACAGCTCTGAAATATCAGATCTTTTTCTGACACCTTAGAAGCCAGGATACACACTTCATGGAGCAAACTAGAGTAATACTTTCTGCAGTCATGAAATGGAACATTTAAAAGTGAAATAAGCAAAATCACATTTTCAAGAAATAATAGTTATCCCTGGAGTAACTCCAAATCCTCGAGAGCTTTGTGCATTTCTCATGCATCCCCAAACAGGAAAAAAGGCAGATTTTAGTAATCTTGGTGAAGCTGAGGACTACAGAGAATAACTTGGTGAACTGCATTATTAGTGTCAATGTTGATAAATACATTCAAATATTTCCTCATTTTTGCTGTCTCTGTAGAATTCACATTGCTATAGTAGAAGGCTAAGCAGAAACTGTATCTGTAGAAAACGAGGATTATGAAAGGTACCTAAAGTGTAGCCTTATAATATAACGACTATGGCTCCTCTGGGACAAGGATATATTACTGTGATATTACCTGAAATCCTAACACTTCAAGATTAATTTAGTATTTACGGAATACAACACAAAACCTGATAATCCCAGGAGACCCTTTCACGACCTCAGCACTGTAACACAATCTATTCAATAAGTAATAAATAAAAATAAATGCTAATTCTGTACAACTTTCAAAGAAAAGAACTATGGGACAGATCCAAAAAATAATGGAGGTGCTTACTCTGTCAGAATCAATGGAGCCATGCAAATCTTGGCCTGTGTTATAATTTGTCAGTTTATAAAATACATTTTGTTTTATGTGGAATTACAGGTAGTGTTTCATTGATTTATAACATCAGTGCAAAATATTTCTGTAGTCAGTTTGCCGGTTTGTGAAATGAAATAAGAAACACAAATTGTTAATTTGGGATAACTTTCTTTTGCAAGTTGTCAAAACTAGATACAATTTTCCTTAATTAGAACTAGTTATTAAATTATGGACTTTTAATTAGTTATAGATTTCAGATAATTCTTCTCACCAATGTTGAAAGTACATAAACCATTTCACTCATATGCATTGCTTAGTACAAAAATTATCCTTAGTAATGGCAGCCCACAAAAATATGAAAGATTTTCTTTCCCTCTCCTTTTCATCTCTAGGAAAGCATGGAAATTCACTGCTCTTTCCAATTCAACATGGTAACTTCTGAAAGTAACCACATGTCTGACACAGAAGGAGCAGTTCAGAGGAGTTCATGCTGTTACTTTTTTGATTATCATCCTCCACTCAGACTCTTGGGCTTTACTTTTTTGTTTGATTAATGCAACATCCACTATCTCTCTCTTTGTTAGCCAAAGGTGATCTTGAGTAAATTAATATAGCAGGCACTTTCCATAAGTAAATAAACGAAACTCCTGAAGGCTCCAGTACAAGATACAGTTATATACTTACCCTAGAAAAAATGGTTTGCTCCATGTTAAGATTGAAAATAAAGGGTACAGAAAGAGAACAATTTTAAATTAGAGACAAAAACCCCAAAATAACAAACCTGACAAACAGATGTTCAGCTCAGATTTTCCTCATGAGGACAGATGTTCTTTTCACTTGTGCATTTTGCCATCAATAAAGAGTCACTGGTTCTAAATACATAGCTTTAGTATTATCAGACTTAAATACCATCATCATGCCCATGAAGTAAACAGACTAATGGTGACACAACAGATCTGCAACACCAATCCACACTCCCTTGAGTATTTGGAATATGACATAAAAGAATAAAAACAGGACTATGGTAAATTATTTCACTAATTTAATTAAGAATTTACAAAAATCTGACCTATTTACTAGTCTCCGAACAATCACAGAAAAATGAAGGGTCAGATTATCAAAAACTAGAAGGACCATATCGAAAATGAAGACTGTGAACTTGCTATATTTTTATATCATCTTTACCAAAAGCACACCGTATTCTGCTGACATTTCACCTCTCCACCACTGGGCTCAGCTGGGATCCAGTTGAAGCTGAATATATACTTTTTCAATACCCACAGGTTTGACCTTAGGCACATATTTCAAAGCACTAATTTTCATGTTTTATGTATTTCTAATTCAGTTTCAAGTTTCAAAATAACTTAAATAATATACCCTCTTTTAAACTTGTTTTTGTTTTTCAAATTATTTTGTTCCTTTTAGCAAAACTGGTAGTCCCCAAAAAGAAAAGGGAAAAGAACACTTTGGCCTTGATGGCCTACCTAGGAAAGAAATGACTGAGAACAAGAACTGTGCCACTGTGGTCTGCTTTCCTGAATCATCACTTCTCACCAGCTACAGTTGTATGGGAACATACATCTGTTGTAGAGCTGCTTTTTTTTATGCCTTTCAGTGCATGACAATCTAAGTTGATCAATGTACTACATGAAGGCAGGATTTCAGCCTGGAAGGCAACCCCATATTAGGGTTCACTCAGCTAGCACAAGGACAACAGCAAAACCAGAAATGTGGCCTTCACTGCATCCATCAACCTGCCAGCTACTTCAGGATACAAACTACCAAAATCTGTGCTCTTTCAGTGGCTGTGCTCCCTTGGGAGGCTAAAAAATGACCATGTACTCCCACATCAGGCAATAATATACTAGCTAGACACATCCTCCAGACTGAAAAAATCTGCAGGAGAAATGGACATCATTGCCTCAGATATGCACTGTCTTTCCAAATGTTGTAAAACGAGCTAAATATGCCCAGAACTAGCGACAAATGGATGATCTGTTATATAAGATAAAACCTGTCGAGTCTGAAATGGTATGATTGTGTATTGTAAAAAAGGGAAAGACTTTTCGAATGTCATGTATGTGACGTACACCCTTTTCTTTCTTCTTCAGGAACTAAGATTTGTGGTTTTTTACAATTCAAAATTGTCTTTACGTTCACCAGTTCTGGGTAACCTAACTTTCAGGTCTAAAAATAAAAAGTTAAAATAAAGCTATGTTTTTGCAATTAAATGTGTAAGTCTGGGGTTATTATCCTGTAGCACCATGCTAGTGCAGCTGTACTGCCTCTACGGTCATCATCAAACATTTCGGTGAAGTTTCGTTCAAGATACCTTGGCAGACAATATAATGTATTTGACAGGCAATACAATGTATTTCAGAACGCTACATGTTCTGACTACAGGTCCTTGCTGTGATGAACAGAAGGTCGCTAGGTCATTTTCTAGCAATTAAACTGTTTTCATAGAACAAAAAATTGATCAAATCAATCCTTTGATATAATAATAATAATAATAATTCCTTTAAGACTCAATAATGGGAAACTGTATGCTGCTGTTCTCTATGTAAACAAGGTATCTGACATATAAAACGTCCTGAAAGTGGAAGGGTAACGGAAATAAGCAAAATATCTCTTCAAATCTCTCATTTTTACCTCTGTTTTGGTAGTCTCAAACTATGAATTGAAAGTAATCTTGTATGAACAGAATGTTTCAGTTAGCTCCTGGTTTAATTTTATTATTTAGACATACAAAAGATGCAGCTAGAACTTAGAAGTGAAGTTCACATGCATGTTCACATATAAATAAAGTCTCAGTAATCTCCCGCAGACTAGCCAACTAATAAAATCATGAAATCATAGTAACAGTTTTAACATAAACAAACTTAGCCAAGGGTTCACATTAAAATGTTTTACATGCGGCATCACCTCTTCACACACAAATTGAAATCAGTTTGCCATTGTCTCATAATAAACAGAAAGGAGGGAGGAGGTGGAATTGCAAAGAAATAAAGACATTTAGCACTCAACTGTTTCATACAAAGTGGAAAACAGTTTCTTGCTGGAAGAAATACTGTTGTGAAACACAGATGCCATGCTGTTTATCTAATCACAAAGCAGTTGAACCAGAAAGAGGGATGGATTCTCACT